>NC_066880.1:6007393-6088111 GCF_022985175.1 Labeo rohita | reverse complement strand
ACAGTAGTAGATTGTATATATTTATATTATACTGTTCCAAAATGCTCAGGTGTCCCAATCCAAACGACGATACAGTGGAGTTGCTGCAAAATGGTGTTTCCACATCCAACCGTTTCTCCTTCGAGATGTTTATCTTCACTGCAAACTCCACCAAGGTTTACCTACACTGCGGTATTTACCTTTGCCTTCTGACTGACAATCACTGCTCAGTGGTGAGTGTACTAAATCATAAGTAATAAAATGTTTCAGATTTTTCTTATGGACATGAATATAGTTGTTGTTATGAATAAATGGTATCAAGTTTCTTGAAATAAAAAATGAAAATGCACAGATATTTTTGAGCAGATGTCAATTGGAAAAAAGGTGCTGTTTGCTTCCAATTGTGTAAAGCAGTTACAGTATCCACTAGTAGGGTAGCAAAATCTTTGATTTCTGATGATACTGAAGACACAAATTAATTGTGTTTTCATCTGTCATTTAGAACTGTGACTCTGAACACCATCATAGAGAGAGGAGATCTGTGGACATCCATGATGGTACTTCCATATCTGTGGGTCCTTTGATGTGGTCTGACAGTAGCAAAGGTGACTTATAGAACTAATTATATATGCTTATGTATATTTTAAATCACCAATATCACGTAAACAAGAGTGTTGTAATAACACAACCCTCACATACTCTGGTCTGGAACACAGTGGATGCATATGAATTTTTACAAAAAGTAAAAAGAGCTGTTAAACAGTGTAAATATCAGCACTCTTGAAGTTCTGCTTGCACAATCACTCAGCTGACTGCTGTGTAACTTCTGTTCACAGATGTGCTGGTGCCACGCCAAGTGCTAGCATCCAGGTCTCCATGTCTGCTGGGTTCTATTTTGCTTATTTCTCTGATGAGTGTCCTGATATTCTTCTAGAATATTTCCACAGTGAATTACCCTAATGTTTTACACATCAAGTTTAATCTCTTTCTTATCTCTTTCCCGATGAACGTGCTACTGATGCCAAACTGAAATCAAGCTTTCTATAAATGTGTTCTTTGATTATGTAGAAAATCACAACCTTTAAAATGTTTTATAAATGTGAGGATAAAGTATATTAAATAATGAGATTTAACAAATCACAATAAACTGATTTGCTCTTTGTTTTTAGTGACATTTGTCATTGCTGTATGTTTATGTGTATGTGTGAAACTTAAACTAAAAAAAAACTGATGCAATTTGAATTAATTGACTTAATGATTTAATCATTTTACACACTCATTTGTTAACAGTAACATGAAGAGCCACTGATTCTTTACACATTTGCCTATTTGAATTTGCTTGACAGAGGCATTTCAATATCTGGTATTGTTTTGTCATACAGTATATTCTATTGAAAGCCTGTGTATTAAGCTTGCTTATACTTCAAAGTCATGTTAAATTTGACATTGTGTCCTATGCATATTGTTTGATCCCAATTTAATTTGCCTGCGATTTGTAAGTTGCTTTGGATAAATACGTTTGCTCATTGAATGAATGTAAACCGTAACATTGCCATAAAAATAGCAGCTGCTAAGAAATAAAGGAAAATAGGACTACATTACAAACAATACATGCCTATTTTTAGAATAGAAAAAACAAAGCTTAATTGTGAAATAAATTGTCTTAAGTATAGATTTAGTAAACAAAGTGATCATGCATCCTCTTGCAAGCACATACATCCTATTTAAAAACTCCAACATAAAAGTTTAAGACTGTAAACTCTCAAGACTGTAAACTATGATACTTTAAAATTTTGACTTTAAAAAAAATCAAAGGAATTCGAAAGTCTTCATTATCTAAACTTAAAGAGGTTCATTTATAGACTGAATAATCTGTCAAAACACATACCATACCATGACATACTGTTGTGTGAGGAGAATTTATGGTATGTATAAGAAAGAAAAGTGGTTTAAAGTATTGCTAAAAAATAACTCCTAGCTCCAACTATTTCAGTCATCTGCTTTTGATTAAATCTATTACAACAGTTTAAATTACAAGTGTTATTTTGCAATATTGTTTTTTTTCTTCCTAACTGATAAAATGGTTGATTCTGTTATTATTGCAGTAAAGTTAGATTTTATAAACATATGCTAAGAATACAATTATATCTGCGTTAAGAAGTCGTCTTCTAAATAGCACAAACAAAATAGTTAGGGAGAATAACAAAACAAGTTCACATATTTATTGGCATAATTTATATGTACAGCAAAATAGTAATCAGTGTCTTGATACTATCATGCTTATAGTTTGATAATATAGTTTTATCGCCACTGAGAGGTTTGCATATTTAATAAGTTGAAATGTTCATATGTGGATATGAACATATGTTAAGTAACAGATTTTTATTTATGATAAAGATATTATCAGTAAGGGTTTGCACTGCAGATATGCATGTGTTTTGATTGCCAGGATTAGATCAAAGCTCCTCCAAACTTTAGTTTAGCATTTAGAATATCACGTTTAACCTTGACAGTGTTATATTTTCAAGAAAATTGTTTTTACAGATCGGTTTGACGTCTTCATGAGCAGTTTGCAACAATGAGGTTTCTAATCTCATTTTGCGTGACACTACTGCTGCTGAATAATAGTAAGTTTCACATTAAAAAAATGCAGACATGTGGCCAAGAATCTGTCACAAAAATAAGTGAACTGACAAGATGATTGACCTAGAGTGAAGAAAACTGACATGAAGCTTTTGTATTTACAGGTGAAAGAATTGAAGGACAAACAACAGGTAGGCTATTTTTATTCTGCATGGGTTCTCCTTCATCGTGAAACAGTCCTTCAGTCCTTCTTCAATCCCACATTTTCATTCAAAAAGTAAAATATATTCTTTCAAAACAATTTGCTGCTCAAGGTACATCAGGTTTTTGGCAAAATGCTCAAATTAACCTACACACATACTAGAGATGCGCGGATGAGCCGGAATCCGCAGCTCCAAATAAATGATCCGCCCTCCACCCACCCGCACCTGTATTTTTCTCTGATTTAGATAACCGCACCCGACCCGCACCCGATCGTCATTTACAATTATTCTAATTCTTAGTTTTGCATGATGATATGATGAATGTGATGAACACTTATAAGCTTAATCACTCGTGCTTTTAAGCCAAATCCACGCTAAAAAGAATAACGTTAACTGATATCTGGACGTGACGTATTGTTTTCGGTATAATGTACTGATTCAAATTAGTAATCAATAATAATTTTTATTTTAATACTCGGCGTGCCTCTCTTGACATGCTCTCGCGTATGAACAGGCAGCAAATGTGGTGCTGGCGCGGACGGCGCGGGCGCGGGCGCATCAGGCGCATCAGGTGCAATGATAAAACATATTTCAAAGGAAGCCGGCGCTAGGGTCCTTACCGTCTTTGCTGGGTGTTTTGAGCGAATATTTGCATTTATTCACATACGATTTAGTTACAAATGGTGGCCTGTCATGATTTTGGCTAATGCAGGACACTACTGAATGATGCGCATCAGAGGGGATTTAGAAGTGGGTGCGCAGAGCCGACTGATAAAGAAATGGGTATACGCGGGTTATACACACCACTGCATATTAACCTACTCGAGTATTTAAAACATATGTTAGAAAATACAGTTAATATTTGCGTCATTATTGA
The DNA here is from genome assembly GCF_022985175.1 of Labeo rohita. NCBI lineage: Eukaryota > Metazoa > Chordata > Actinopteri > Cypriniformes > Cyprinidae > Labeo > Labeo rohita. The sequence continues at coordinate 6,084,469 of NC_066880.1, read as the reverse complement.
TTTTTCTCATCCACCCGCGAACCACCCGCAAATAATCAGAATGCAATTTTTTATTACCCGACCCACCCGACCCGCGGATTGTCCGCAGCGCCCGCGGATATAACCGCCATCCGCGCATCACTAACACATACAGATTTATTGTGTTGCTGTGTCCCGCTCTGCTCACACACACACACAGAACACTGAGAAGAGAAGAGAACAGCCAGTAGAGTTTTGGTAAACGTGGGGTTTGTTCAGACGTGGTGCTTGGTAAAAGCGACTCGCGTCTCTGCCTGTCGGAGAATTTATTTTCTTTTTTAAACCGTCAGCTGGCTCTGACCAGTTTTTTTACTTCACGCACTGAGTGTCTGACACTTTCTTTCTGTATTTCATAAATAAATAAATAAATAAAAAAACCACACTGCTCAAGGTTAAAAAAAAAGAAAGTTATGTTGAAATGAAAACTCTTGTTCATTACATTTTACTTCATAATTGCAACCGCATGTGTTGTATTCATTGTTGCAAAACTTATTCTGTATATAGTTCGTTTGTTATCATGATCAAAACCACTGATCTGAAGCTCAATGCTGATGCTGTCATGTAAATAGTTTTCTAATCAGCAATAAATATAACAATTTCTGATCAACCCATATCAATTGCATGCTTAAAATAACATACCGGTTAAAGCCCCGCCCATTTCAATACAACATGACCCACTTCCAGGTTAAATCCCACCCACTTCCGGGTTAGGCCCCGCCCACTCCGAGTACAGATACAGATACAGATAATTCATATGGTTAACAGATACAGATACAGATACAGATAATGCTGTACTCGCTCATCCCTAGTATGTATAAGAAAGAAAAGTGGTTTAAAGTATTGCTAAAAAATAACTCCTAGCTCCAACTATTTCAGTCATCTGCTTTTGATTAAATCTATTACAACAGTTTAAATTACAAGTGTTATTTTGCAATATTGTTTTTTTTCTTCCTAACTGATAAAATGGTTGATTCTGTTATTATTGCAGTAAAGTTAGATTTTATAAACATATGCTAAGAATACAATTATATCTGCGTTAAGAAGTCGTCTTCTAAATAGCACAAACAAAATAGTTAGGGAGAATAACAAAACAAGTTCACATATTTATTGGCATAATTTATATGTACAGCAAAATAGTAATCAGTGTCTTGATACTATCATGCTTATAGTTTGATAATATAGTTTTATCGCCACTGAGAGGTTTGCATATTTAATAAGTTGAAATGTTCATATGTGGATATGAACATATGTTAAGTAACAGATTTTTATTTATGATAAAGATATTATCAGTAAGGGTTTGCACTGCAGATATGCATGTGTTTTGATTGCCAGGATTAGATCAAAGCTCCTCCAAACTTTAGTTTAGCATTTAGAATATCACGTTTAACCTTGACAGTGTTATATTTTCAAGAAAATTGTTTTTACAGATCGGTTTGACGTCTTCATGAGCAGTTTGCAACAATGAGGTTTCTAATCTCATTTTGCGTGACACTACTGCTGCTGAATAATAGTAAGTTTCACATTAAAAAAATGCAGACATGTGGCCAAGAATCTGTCACAAAAATAAGTGAACTGACAAGATGATTGACCTAGAGTGAAGAAAACTGACATGAAGCTTTTGTATTTACAGGTGAAAGAATTGAAGGACAAACAACAGGTAGGCTATTTTTATTCTGCATGGGTTCTCCTTCATCGTGAAACAGTCCTTCAGTCCTTCTTCAATCCCACATTTTCATTCAAAAAGTAAAATATATTCTTTCAAAACAATTTGCTGCTCAAGGTACTTTATCAGGTTTTTGAATTCGCAAAATGCTCAAATTAACCTGTGATCAGTTTTGCTGTTTTTTTTTTCTTTTTTTTTTTTTTTTTTTACATTCAACAGTCTAAGCATTTATTTTAGTGAATGTATTTCATCTGCAATACATTTAATGCACTCAGCACTCAAAAACATTCTGGTCAAAGTCAAAATGCCACTATTGTGTGCAGCTTACTGTGCAGGTAGTGTTCATTTTAATATATAATGTAAAAAAATAAATTAAAGAAATTGACAGTATTGTATAATTATTCATCTTAGACCTTACCCAGACATCAGCGTACACAACAGAGGCAATTCCAGTCACAGAATCCAGTGGTAATATATTTTATGTCTTATATTGATATGATTTCAGCTTGTCATGGTACTATAAGTAGTAAGAGCTTGAGAAAAGTATAAAAACATGCCATCAAACATCACTAAAACAAACTTAAGGTTTGCTCTAGCTTTTGTCTTTAAACCTGTTGTTCTCCTCTGAACTGTAGGAGATCCCTGTCATGAGCTCAGCTGCACTGAGAATGAACAGTGTGAAGAGAAACATGGTGTTTACAGCTGTTCCTGCAAGGAAAACCATCACGGATCTCAGCATGGCTCATTTGGTTGGACTCATTCCACAACTACATTTCAATGTAGTTTTAATGATTATATTTTTTGTTTCTGACATTTCTCGAATGTTTTCTCTCTTAGATTTCACTGAAACCTGTGAAAGCAGCTCTGGCTCCATGTCTGTGTCTCGCTGTCAGCTTTTTGAGGCTGGTTTTTCTTCTGACATCTTACACCTCAATGACCCCAGTTGCAGAGGAACAGTTCGGAATGGCAGAGTGGAGTTCTACTTTGATAACAATGACCATGTCTGTGGTACAAATCTTATGGTAGGATGTATTATATACTTTACATTCTCGAATGATCAAGACAACATTAAATCATAGTTTAAAAAGTCCCAGTATTCAAATAATATATCTTTACAGGCCAATGGCACTCATTTCATCTGTGAGAACTTTATTGTCGGGGATCCAAACTCAGTTGGGCATCTCATCAGCAGGGAAAGAATTCTGAAGCTTCCTTTCAGCTGTGTGTACTCACAAACCCAAACTCTCTCCATGGACATCAACCCTCTGGAGAGGTGAGGCTCACCTGTTATTAAGAATACATAATTCTAAATGCATAAATAAAACCAGGAGTCTTTAAATTGATGATTGTTTGTCTGTTATTTCAACAGTTCTGTGCACATGAACCTTCCTGCTGGTCAAGGGATGTATCAGGTCAGGATGATTCCATATCAGGATGCTGAATTTGCCCACCCTTTTACTGGTAGTGTGAACGCAGAGCTGAACAAACACATTTTTGTGGAAGTTCGTGTTGATGGGGTTGACAGCCGTCAGTTTGCATCAGTGATTGACACATGTTGGGCTACACCTGTGAGTGATCCTCATTACCCTCTCCACTGGGACCTTATCACTGACATGTAAGCTGTATTAAATTAAATTTAATTAAATGTAATAATTTTATTTCAAATGTTATATTTTTTTATTTATTTTAATTGTTCTATTTTATTTATTTTTAAATAAATATGTAAGTCTAAATACATTTTTAAGTTTTTAAAAAACATATTTTATTTGTTGTACATGAATTAATTTTCACAGTTTTCATGATAACGTGTATTTAAAGCAACAACTTACAGTTGATTTATATAAATTAACCAAAATAAATGTTATTAAAATTTTCACATTTGTTTTAAATTCAGTTTTAAATTTCTCGACACTGGAAACACTGAAAACAAAAACCAAGGAAATTTTTTCCCCACAGATTTCTTTATTGTTCATATTTTTTATCTTATAAAAACTATGTAGACATTAAACACATAGCAAAACCTCTTTTAGATTTGAAAAACAGGGTATTTTGTGTTTCTATCTCAGATTGCTTTCTGAATCATTCTGAATATCCTCAGGTGTCTCAGTCCAAATGACGAAGTTGAGCTTCTGCAGAATGGTGTTTCCACATCCAGCCGTTTCTGCTTCAGCATGTTTATCTTCACTGCAAACTCCACCAAGGTTTACCTACACTGCGCTATTCACCTTTGCCTTCTGACAGACGATCATTGCTCAGTGGTGAGTGTACTAATCCTGTCACAACATCAAATGTCTCAGATATTTCTTATGGGTGTACACTTACACATAATGTATACTTGTGGCTGTCTTCTGTTGATGATGTTTATGACAAAGATGATAATTATTTGATGACATTGACCTGAACGTCCTGTGTTGTTACTTTTAGCACTGTGGCTCTGAACACCACCATAGAGAGCGTAGATCTCTGGACTTCCATGGCAGTACTTCCGTATCCGTGGGTCCTTTGATGTGGTTTGACAGTAACAAAAGTGATTAATGCATTAAAAAAGTCTATTTTTTCATACATATCTGACATATTTCATGTTTACGATTGATCACACATCATACTTTAGATTCCCTCTTCATAGGTGTATAGGTCTCAAACCAATTGTTCTAAATTGTTCTATGTTTAAAACTCTTTGTATTCTTATTCATGAGCCAGTAATAAGTATACCTATTAATTTAGGCTTTCTCTCATGTTGTCTTTAAAAATAAATGCAACCTGGCAAAGTTGTGAGTGAAAACAGTGAGAACTTTTATGCAAAAATGCATTTGTTTTGTAATGTAGTTTTGCCGCATATTTGGATGTTTTTTTGCAAACAAAACAAAAATACTGTACTGCATTTAAATCATTATACACTATAAACAGTGAAACAAGAAGTGTCAGGTTATGCATTATTTGTTTCAGTGGAACTTCAAGATGATCCGTCAACGTTGTGTTCACCTCAATAACCCATTCATGCCATAATTCCTCTTTTGTCCTTGTACTTTAAGAGATTTTTTTTTCAGTTCTCATCATTCATATACACAACAGCACTCAACTGTACTCTACGCATAAAACCATACACATAATGTCTAATTCTGTGTTTCATTTTATCTATTTTATTCTATTTTAATTTATTATTAAGCAAAGTCATTTTACTGCTAATCTGGATTTACAGGAAGACCTACATTTATGATTTATGACATACATGGGTAGTGCAAGAAGCAAGTTTTTCCAATGCTTGAATGGAATTTCTTGTGTCATTAAAGCAGTTGCAGAATGTGCTCATGTGATCATGCTATAAACAAGATGATTGTTTTTTAATTCATTAAATGTCTAGAAGCAAAATCAGAATCTGTTATAATTTTTTTATGCCCATGCAGATTATTATTTTTTCACTTGGAGTAAGGTGCGGTGAAGTTTCTTGCTCAAGGACTTAATAGATATAAACTTGTAATCTTCAGGTTATCAGTTGGACATTTTGCTTGAGGATCTGGTCAAACGAACAAAATCTAAACCAAGTGCGGTAAACACAACACATTTGGAAAAAACAAAACAAAACAAAAAAACTACTTTTAAATGCAATTATAATAATATGCAGAGTATTAGAAAACTGTACACTGTAAAAAAAAAAAAAAAAATCCGTAAAAATACAGTACAATATACCGTAATAATTTAAATTAAAAAGGAATTTCCGTATTTGGTTTTTACAGGTATTTTTCCGTATTTTTGAATTACGCTTTGCATTGTGGGAACAAGAACCTCGGTGGCTTATCGGCGCGAAAATAGTGAAGAGAAGACCCGGAGAGTTTCTCGGTCAAAGTTTAACTTTAATGTTGGCTTTCGAATTTGGGAAACCCGTTTTTACTCTTCGTCGTAAATAATATGTTGTTAAATGTCACATAGCGTGTTTACGTAACGTAAACTTAGTTGCTGTCTGGCTTGTTTGGCAAATGAACGTTGGAGCCGTTGCACTCAACATTCACTGCATATCGTCACACATCTTCCTCTAGAGTTTCCTGCCAAATTAGGTAAGTTTAGACCTTTTATTGTCTTGTTTCACACACACCGATGATAAAATGCAAACAGAAATTAATTCGGTAACGTTACTAACAAGCTGTTTGTGAAGCGAATGTGTAAACACAGGCATCCGACGCGCGGCAGCCGCGCCAGAATACCGCTTCAGGTCAGCCTGTCGGTACGTTGGTACGTTAGCTCGTTAGTCTTTCGCACTCTAATGGACAATAGTGATGGGTCGTTCTTGAACGATTCGTTCATTTTGAACGAATCTTTAATGTGACTCGGGACGAACGAGTCGTCTCGGGGGAGTGATTCGTTCAGTCGCGCATGCGCAACATCCTATTAGGTTCTGTACTGGAATTAGTTCACCTGTTTCGAATCTTCGAGTTTTTAGAGTCGTTCGTTCACCTAATGGGGCTGTCACGTGATGAATGAACGACTCGAACCCGAAGACTCGAGAGATTAACTAATCAATTCTGTTCCCGGCTCAGACTGCATAGGTTGCTTATGGGGCTGTCACGTGATGAACGAACGACTCAAACCCGAAGACTCGAGAGATGAACTAATCAATTCTTTTTCCGGCTCAGACTGCGTTGGTCAGCAAATTGGGCTGTCAGGTGATGAACGAACGACTCAAACCCGAAAACTTGTCAAATAAGAGGCGAGGTGAGCGAATCATAGACTAAAGACCCAGGTAAACAATGAATTAATCCTTTCTGTTTCTTATAGCATTATAGTTTTGTTTTGTCTGAAGTGTGATCAACGTTTGCGTAAGCAGTAGATGTGTTAGGGAGGTAACAGGTAACATTTTAATTATATTTTGCTAAAATGAACGAAATGACTCGAAAAAAGATTCGTTCATTTTGCTGAACGAGACTCAAAGGTCCGAGTCGGTAAAATGATCCGAACTTCCCATCACTAATGGACAAATGCACACGACATTATGTCAAAATGACCATTGTTGACGAGTGACCTCGTAAACACAATCTAAAATGAGTATAAAAAAAAGGTCTTAACTTACCCGACCGTAAAGACGAGAGTAGATCTGATGTGTGTCAAATATGCGTCATGTTTTAAAGGGTCATCAGTCATTCTAAGTGTTTATTTTGTTTTCTTTTCTAATGCAAGGACGAGATTGTTCTGTTCTATTAGCAGTTTTTTAACAGTGTTTAGTATTGGAAAAAAAATAGTTACTGAGTAATGTATTCTGCTGACTTTCACAACAACGTGAAGTTGGTTGCTGTCAGATGCCTGTGTTCACACAGCCACTTCACAGACAACGAGTTAGTAACGTCACCAAATTGATTGGATTGATTTCTTTTGCATGTTATCATCCTTGTGTGTATAAGGTGTGTTCAAACTATATACCACTTAAGTGCCACTGACAGTAGTCATTATATAGCATTTCTTTCTGAACAATAGCAGATGCACAAAGTATCAAACTGCTCATATGATAAATGTAATTGGTATTCTGTCAAGTCACATGAAAAGAAAAGAAAAACTGGTTAAGGTGTTGATGAGAAACTATTTTTCCAGACAGTATTTTCTCAATAATTGTGCAGATAATAATTGTGCTGATAATTGTACTCTAAAACTTTAATGCTGCTAATGAAATTTATGTCACAGAATTATCTCTCAGAAATAGTTACTTGTCTTCATTCAGTTTGACTTTAAATTGTTGTGTATAAACATGATTATTCAGCCATTAATTTCTTCTTATTAAATTATAAATATTACAGAACACTTATGCAACGTGATTTTGAAATCTGTCTATGTGTTTATTCAACTCCAGTAATGAGAGAAAAAAAATTGGATAAGGGTAGGTATACGAGATGTTAAAATGTGTTTGAAACTTGTGGCATCCGTGCATGAACCTCATGCCTCTTGAAAATCACAAAACCTGTTAGTCCTGTTACTTCCAAATTTCACTTAATTTAAGTTTCAGATTTGTTTGCTCTTTGACACATTTATCAGTATGATAGAAGTCTTCTTAATTCTTCTCTCTTCTCTCTTAATTCTTAATTTAGGTTTAGAATGTTCAGGCACTAAATTATCTATTCTCATTAAAAGGATTAAATGCAACAGATAAGCACGATGTGAAACCTGAAGCAAACCTGAATTTTTCAGCAGGAGTAGGAAAGTGTTCCACCTAGTGGTTCTTTGGATAAATGCAATCTGTTTATACTTGAGTTGCTTAATGCATCACACATTTGCTGGACATAAAGACATCAATACACAAATGTGTAAATATTAAAATACTGGCTAGCTGAAATTTTACTGTTGTAATTTTTACAGGGAGCTCCTTTTTTGTCTACTGTAAAATGTAAGTGTATCATGAGATTCTAAGAGATTATAACACAGAAGAAATGTGTACATGTGTACAAGCAGCTACATGTTCTGCAGAACAAGTATAAATCTAAGATATAAATGGGCCTAACATTATTATCTGCATAATATGTTGTCTTTTATTTATTTATATCACTTATTCAGTGTATCAACAATTTGTTACAAAAATTTCAAAAACATAGAATTTTAACAACTGTTTTAGAAGCCTAGCCTATGTTCTATATTATAAAAAGAAAATTCTGTAAAATGTTAATGAACCTCAATGATATGAAATTAAATTATATAAAGACAAGTTACAACGTAGCCTACATTTAATATAGGCCTACCAGTTAACTGGTTCACTTGAAATCAGTCTCCCTAGTAAAGTGTCAAATCACTAAACGTTGTGGGGAAAAACAGACAACTAACCGTGTTACCTTACGTGACTTTGACAGTTTGATGCATTCCGAAGCACTGATTCGTAAAAGAAGATTCAAATCTTCGTGAAGCAGTGTGAAGCCATTTTAACTAGTCTATGGAACTAGTTGGGAAACAGTTTGTTTCAGTGACTGACTAAGTTGTGCATGATTCACATTACTCTCTCCACTGGTAAGAGTAAACTCTATATTGTAAATATAACCTGCGAACCTGGATAAACATTGTAATTTGCAGTGGTTGTGTCGATAAAAGAAGCAAAGCTTGTTTACATTTCTCTCTTATGTAGCTCTTCAGTAACAAAGCTTTTTTACTGATTAAGTAGCAGGGTATCCTAGCTGCTACTATTGTTCTGACAATATTTCAACATTGCTATTGACCTGACAATATTTCAGCAATAGTGGGTTGTTTGGAAGTAAAACAAACAATGTCTGATTCATAACGTTTAATTCTTTTGTATCAGTTCTTTTCAGTGAATTGCTCGAAACGATCAAAATCATTGAATTATCAGTTTCAAAATCATCAACAGATTATCAGTTTGACACACAGATTTTAAAATCTTATGACCATATCTGAGCTTTAGGTGGTGTTATCTGAGGCTCAAGGTGAGGTACAGTGCTAGTTTTCTTTTTAGTCTTTCCAGTGTTAATGAATATTAAGTTTTTAATACTCTTAATGCTCAGTTCTCTTGTTCTCATAGATGATAGAAATTTCAGACATAGTCTATTTATTTTTGTTTATTTCTTCACTACAAACTGGACCATGTCCTGCCCTCATATATTGGACCACAAAACCTTAAGTAGCACGGGTATATTTGTAGCAATAGCCAAAAATGTATGGGTCAAAATTATCGATTTATCTTTTATGCCAAAAATCATTAGGATATTAAGTAAACATCGTGTTCCATGGAAATATTTTGTAAATTTTTACTAATAAAATGCATTGCTAAGAACTTCATTTGGACAATGTTAAAGGTTATTTTCTCAATATTTTGACTTTTTTGCACCCTTAGATTACAGATTTTCAAATAGTTGTGTCTCGGCTTAAATCCTAACAAATCATACATCAATGGAAAGGGTATTTATTCAGCAGTATGATTTGCAATGTATAAATCTCAGTTTCAGATAATTGACTCTTATGACTGGTTTTGTGGTTTAGGGTCACATTTGTGCTCCAAAACAAAGCAAAGTGTCTAGACCTCCAGGTATGTGTGGTTAATGATTTATTTTTTTCTATAAATTATTTCTGTAAGATAGGTACTGTAGATAGATAAATAGCTGTGGTCCCCAGAGAATCTATATATTTTAACTGCATTCTGGGCAGTGAACATTAGATGGCACTGCATGCAAACAGTTGCATGCTGAGCCTTTAAGTCACTAAGAGGCGGGGAGTTACATTTGTATCAGCATAATTTTCTCAGTTCTCTGCAGAGCGGACATTTGTATCTTAATGGTGCATTGTGTAACTGTGTGTCTGTGGCGCTGAAAGAATCATGTTTGTCTAACATGATCGATATGCATCTCACCTCGTCAAGCTGGGGATGAAATTGAAATTGATTTGTGAACAGTGTTATTCAAAAGATCCACCCTGTGATGCAGCTCCTTTGTCTGCAATGACACAAGACTGTGGGATATAAAAGGGTCATGATGATTTCTTTGAGACTTGACTTACTTGGGACTCTAACAAGGGTTATTATGAAACCACACCTTCTTACATACCTTTTTCAACAGCAGATATTATTCCATCTGTGGTTCCATTACTTTGAGTAATGTGTCCTAATTAGCTAACTATAAAGCTGAAACACTTTCATTTATTATGCATTATGATTTCTGCATTTTTAAAATGTGAGGTGCACCTCACTCCATTAGGAAAATGAGAGCCCATGTTGTTCTTTTGACACAGAATAACATGTTAAAAGGATGCCAACAACGAGCCCAACATTTGCTCTATGGTACAATGCCTGGCACACTGATGCACAAGCGCTCGCCAAGGCTTTCAGATAGCATGTAATTACATTCATGCATCCCATATCCTCATATGAATGTGTTAACATTGTCAGTGCTTTAAAGGAGTAGTTCACACAAAAATGTAAATTCCAGTGTAAAGGAGATGCTGCTCTTTTCCATACAGTAAAAGTAAATGGTCAACATAAATTAATGCAAAAAAGTCTATATCACTCATCCACTATATTGTCGTCTTAAACCACTGCATGTTAGCTTTTTGTGAGAAACTGATACGTAACTGCAAACAGTTTGTTGTAGACTGTAATCCATTTCAGGGAATAATAACCCAAAAATAAAAAAATTGCTGTAAAATTTACTCGCTGTTCTGCCATCCAAGTTCTGGATAACTTTGTTTGTTTACCAGAACAGATGACCCTGTACCACAAAACCAGTCTTACGGAGCACAGGTATATTTGTGTCAATAGCCAAAAATACATTGTATGGGTCTAAATGCTAATTTTTTCTTTTATGCCAAAAATCATTAGGATATTAAATAAAGATCATGTTCCATGAAGATATATTGTAAATCTCCTACCGTAAATATAGCAAAACTTAATTTTTGTTTAGTAATATGCATTGCTAAGAACTTTTGATTTTTTTTGCACCCTCAGATTTCAGATTTTCAAATAGTTGAATCGACCAAATATTGTCATATCCTAACAAACCATACATCAATGGAAAGCATATTTATTCAGCTTTGAGACGATGTATAAATCTTAATTTTAAAAAACTGACCCTTATGACTGGTTTTATGGTCCAGAGTCACATTTGGAGAAATTAAGCATTACATCACTTGCTTGCCAATGGATCTTCTGCAGTGAATGGGTGCCATCAGAATAAGAGTCCTGATAAAAACATCGCAATAATCCACAAGCAATCCACATGACTCCAGTCCATCAATTAACATTTTTTTAAGTGAAGAACTGTGCATTTGTAAGAAACACATCCAACATTAAGATATTTTTAGTTTAAAACTGTTGCTAAAATATGAGTCCTCTTTTTCCAGTGAAAAAGTAATTTTATCTGAATCAGTAGAGAAATATGCACAGATCAAGCTTTGTTTAAAATTTAAAACCTGTCTACAACTGTTCTAAACAAATATGTCAGTGGATTTTATTATTTATTTAATATTGATTATGGGTATGTATTTTGTCCAGAAGTGACGGTTTAAAGTTAAAATGCCTTCATGATGGATGTGTTTGTTATAAACAAATGTTTTTTCACTTCACAACACACTAATTGATGGACTGGAGTGGTGTGGATTACTTGTGGATTATTGTGATGTATTGTGAGGATCCATTGGAGATTAGATCATGTACTGATAAATTTCTTCAAATCTGTTGTTGTTCTGTTCTGTTGTATCTGGTGAGTGCATTTTCAGCAAATGTTCACTCCCTAACCTCTATTTTTGTGATCCACAAAAAACAAACAAACAAACAAACAAAAAAACAATTGGTAAAATTGGGTAAGTAAATTGTGGCAGCATTTTCTTTTCTGAGCAAACTGTTCTATTAATGCAAATGAACATACACGTACATATATATCTGGCTTGACTGGGCCTGCCAAAGCCTGAACCGGGTGAATTATTATTTAAAGGCCAGAGAGATGAACTAATCAAACAGAGGACAAGGGCCATTACCCAGCCATGAGAGAGAAAAAGCGAGGGGGGAGAGAAAGATTAATAACAAGCGCCTGTGATTCTACAAAGCCTGTTAGTCTGCAACTCACTGAAGCTTTGGAATTTTCAGCATATGATGTTACTCAGTTGTTAACACGGATAATGAACAGACAAAAAAAGTTCAGCTCTGAGTGCAGTTTTTCATTTTGTTGTTTACTTGTTCAGCCAGGATTCGGGATGCTAGAACTGTGAAAGTCTCATCACAGATGATGCTCTCTCAGAATATATGTCTCTCATCAAAGATACTGATTTATGAATGATAATTAAATGTTCAGTGGAAGAACGAGCGGGAGAAGTCACCGTGTCACAGATGTACACACACACGCTCGCAGACACGCACAGACATTTGCTGATTACTTTTGGCCCGGCCATTCATTCATGTGTCTGTGTGGATTTTCTATCTGCATTTTCTCCGTAATGAAATGCTGACTTTGTGGCATGTTTGATTTAAATGATTTTGGCATACATTGATATCACTGGCTCTGGAATGTGATCTACGCAGAACTCATTAAAATAGCAGAAACTAATATCAGGGAGACCAATAGGACATTACCTGTACCCGTCTCCTCCCGGAGAGCAGAATTATCTAGGAAACACAGTGTCGTAAACAGGAATCCAAGTTAATGATGCTTTAATGATTCATGAAATAATGGCCTGTGCTGCTGTATTTAACCATCCCAGTGCAGATACAACCCTTTTGGAATTAACTGTCTCTGATTCGCTCTTGTTTGGCAGTGATTCATAAACACAAAATCAGGGCTGTTTTCTCTGAGGAGGCAAAATAAAACTTGGTGAAGTCGAAGTTAATTTTTGAATTTTACTGGAATTAAAACTTTGATTTGTTGTCAAAATGGAATGACATGCAAAAACATGGTTACCAGTTAGTATTAACAATTAAAAGACAAACTAGCCTTACTAAAATGTAGCTAATTTAAGTAACTTTAGGCCCGGTTTTACAGACAGGGCTTAGACTAAGCCAGGATTAGCCCGTAGTTCAATTAGGACATTTAAGTAATTTTTATAAACGTGCTTAGAAAAAAAACATTACTGGTGTCCATCTTGAGACAAAACAAAGGCACTAATATATTTTTAGATTAGTCAGTGAAAGTTTCTTTCAGTTGAAACAGCTCAGACTTACCTTTTAGTCTAGGACTAGGCTTAAGCCTTGTCTGTGAAACAGAGGGTTAATGTAATTTAAGTAAGTAACTAATGCAATTTTAACTGATTTAACTAACAATAGTACATTTTTACTGTACTATTTTCAAAACAAAATATTAAAAAATGTATAAACTACTAAAACGTGCAACCACTGGCAGACGAACAGAAAATTCCAGGAGTTGCGCACTTTAAAACAAAGCCCGCTAGACAGTGACAATGTGCTGCTTCTGAACGCATCTCTCACTGACAAGGAGTATACTTTAAAGCAGGGGTGCTCAACCCTGGTGCTGGAGATCGACCTTCCTGCAAAGTTCAGCTCCAACCCTGACCAAACACACCTGAACCAGCTAATTAGGATCTGAAGGAGCACTTGATCATTACAGACAGGTGTGTTTGATTAGTGTTGGAACTAAAGTCTGCAGGAAGGTCGATCTCCAGGAACAGGGTTGGGCACCCCTGCTTTAAAAAGGCTTGCACACACAACTGTCTGCGAAATGGAGCTTTGTGCTCTTGTATCCTACCTCTCCCATTCGGCACAAATCCAAATATTCCATAATATTTCCATATTTGCGATGCATCCAAATGCTAAACTATTATTTATTATGAGAAAATTATAGACTGTTGCCTTCTAACGGCGACACAGTGAGGCGGGCGCGCTGATGTTTGGTTCACTGTGTTTTATTTTGATAAAGTACCAACTGCGCTGCCAAGTTAGCAATGCTAGAAGCCTGGAACTGATATTTTTTGTGTTTGTGTGTGCCGGCGCGATTACTTCAACTTTCCTCATACCAGCAAAATCAACAAAAAACAAATAGAATGTCGCTTTCTGCCATTTGAGTTTCCTTTCTGTCACCAAACTGAACTTAAACTCAGCAAATATAGGCTACGTTACGTGTCGCACAGTTTTTTCCCTTGTCTATCAGTTAACTAAATAAAATATATTTAAATAGGTATTTATTCCTTGTATGGATATATGTACTGCAGATTTTATAGCCTTTATATGACATTAATTTGTTGTAATATTTGGTATTTTCACATGTAGGTGACTTTTTTTTTTAATTTGTACTACTGTCTGTTTAAAATAAATTAAAAGAAACATAGCATAGTAGATTTTTATTTTTGTTCCTGTTGTACCAAAATCATATCGAACCGTGACCCTCGAACCAAGGTACGTACAAAATCGTGACATCTGTGTACCGTTACACCCTTAATATATGTATATACGTATTTTAACGAATACACTACAGAACATTTTGACCTACAGAAAAAAAATTACTGACCCCACAGTTTTGAACGGTAGTGTATTGGTAATTTATACATGGCCTATGTAAAAATGTACATAAACCTAATAAATGCTGTAAACATATTGGTTATTGTAAGTTCACAAGTAATGCATAAACACATTATATTAGTAAAACAGTTTTAGTTGCCTAAGGTAAATTGTCTTTCAAATGCCATGCAGTCTCAGTCTTAATGCTATAACTTGCTGTTCTCAGTGTCTGCTTTGATGTATGACCTCTCAGTTTGTGAAACTGGACGTTCTGATTTGGACACTCACAGTTGCAAGTGCGCTTATCGTTCACTTGTCTTTGTGCGACAGAAAAGTTGTCATTCACCATCAGCTGTCTCTTTTCCAGCTTCTAGCACATAGGTGAAGTTCTCTTCTGCGTCTCCATCTCTTGCACTCCATCTCTTTCTGATGTGACACGGCTCACTAGCCTGACTCACCCATTAAGGCTGCACATATACCCTGCTCTTCGCTGGCAGTCGTACTTCTTTCCTGCTCCCTCTCATCCTCCTCCTCTTTCGTGTTGTCTTTGCATTGTGTCATAAACTGACGGCTACTGGTTTTTGTTCTGTCTGTTCTGACAATTGAAGCAAGCAAGAAGACATGCAAGGCAAGAGTGGGCAGGCATATGTCAGACTATGCTGTACTTTCCGTCGAGAGGCAACGGTTTATGAAAATACAGCGAGTAGCGTATAGTATTGTCATTATAAATATAGCCTTTGACTTCCTGTATAGGCAGTGATTAACAAAAGAATTTACTTTTACCATGAATTTGCTTTTATATCAAATACAAATAGATGCATGATGGCATGATTCATCATCTCATTCTTATAATAACTATGCTTTATTTAGCTCTGAGTCTAATTACTCCATTCCTTAGTGAATGAGGTGTTGTGCTTCAAGATTTCTGGTAGTTTAACAGAGGGAGTTGTTGGCTTCAGAGCAATATAAGCTTATGACTGATCACAGACCGGTCCAGATGCTAAGCTTATCCTTGGAAAGCCCCGGTTGGCATGGCAATAGGCCCTAAAGCACACCCTCCATCTTTGTTGGCGGCTGGGAGAGTTTTTTTGGGCTAACTCAACAGATGCTTCTCGGACTGTGAACTGCTCCAAGGGTGTTGTGGAAATGGGAATGAGCTCTGAATTACTCTGAGGTAAAATCAAATGTTTTGAGCTTTATGATGCTGTTTGTGGGCCATATGGAAGGTCGCTAGTTTGAGAGGTCTCTGGGACCGAGCTCGATGTGTTTGGTGTTTATTGTTGTTTCATAATGACTGAGACCAACTGCTTTCTTCGCAAAGTCTTGATTTGTCCACTTCAGAAAGTGACTAAAACAACTTAAAGGTCTACAGGTGGTCACCCAACAATAAAAATGTCTTTATTTATTCCCCCTCATTTGTTTATTCATTTCATAGTGCCAAGCTTCAAAAATTGCAAAAAAAAAAGCGCACCATAAAAATAGGGATGCACAATATTGGATTTTTGCTGATATCCGACATGCTGATATTTTTCAACTCATTTTGGCTGATAGCCGATGCTGATACCGATATATTTCCATTTGTTTTGAACTCTCCTGTGTGGAAATTATAAGCAAATAATTTTTAATTTTGGTTGGTTTTTAACAAGAACGTATTGAATCAACAATAATGAAGTTCTTTTGTAATGACAGTACATTTAAGCTTTGAAAAAATATATATAAATAAGCTATATATCTGCATTTTTTTCCACCTTAACATTTTATTTTAAGATTTAACATTTGTAGATGGTCTAAAGCAATCTTTTAAAAATTTGTTTTAAAAAAACATTACACATTAATGAATAAATCAGTATAAACTTATTTAATTTAAAAGTGTCATGTTTGTGATTTATGTATTTTTTTTAATTCATGTAAGCTATAGCTTCTGACCTTGAAATCAAAACATACTCATGATTTTATGACATCAATTACTGCTTTGTTTAATCAATATAGTCAGTTTTCATATTGGGCTGATGCCGATATTTACATTTTAAGCCATTATCAGCCAATTCCGATAATATTGTGCATCCCTACATAAAAATTATGGGGTGACCAATTATCGGTGCCGATATTAAGCATTTTTATGGTTATCTGTAATTTTCAAAACCGATTTGCCAATAAAATAACTTAAAAGGTTTTTGTTAGAGCCCTTGTTATTATTAATTTTGACATTAATTGTAATTTTTACACCATATTGGTTCAAAATATTGATTATCGGTCTACTTTATCTGTAATAATACGTATGTGATCGGCCCTGAAAAACACATCAGTCGACCCCTAATAAAAATATTCCATTTGACTCTTTTACAATTCATATAATAGATTTGTTTGAGAAAATCGAAGGTTGTTTTTTTTACTAAAATTCTAGTCTGCAAATGGCATTCTCAATCCAGCTTATTCATACTAGCAGGTCATGTTTGATTGTGTTATTTTAATATTATATATATACTATTTGTATTAATAGTATTTTTTATTTTGATATTTATAATTTTTTAATTAGTTTTTTTTTTCTATTTCCAGTTTTATTTTAATTTTAGTTTTAGTAATTTTATATGCTTGTCATTATTATTAGTTTTTAAAATAATCTTACTATTAGCATTTTTTATTTCAGTAATTTTAGGGGTTTTTTTCCTTCGTTTTATTTCAGCTTTATTTCAGTTAACAGAAACAAATTTTAATTAGTGTAAGTTACAACACAGGTTTGATGTATTTTTGACGTCCACTGGCCTTTTTAATTTAAGTGTTCACAAATCCAAATGTGAAGATCATCTGTGAATAACAATTTTAATTTTTCGGTTTCTCACACAAATAATCATATTTCTGCAGGGTTTGGAACAAAATGAGGATAAATACTGTAAATACTGACAGCTTTTTCAATTTCACTTTTACTGACATTCTCACTCTCATTGTTGGATGTAATGTGTCCAAATATTCAGCAGAAGAGTCAGAGAGGCTCTTTTTAATCACTCGGGCTGTCAGTTACAGGAAGAGAATCAGGCCCTCTCATGGAGATTATGCTGACTAATGGCTGCTCTCCTCAAATTTAGCAGAGGAAAACATTAGGACAAGCACTGCTGGAATAATGAATGGCGCTCTGGTGTCGCTGCATGTTTCTCGGAGCTCCTCACCTCTCATCTCCAGCACCGTCAGCTGTGGCGAGGCGTGTTTCATTTCAAGCTTCCTTCAGCTGCTAATTCCTATTCATGTGAGGACAATGACTGAAAGGGGTCTGCACACACCTACCTCAACTTTTAATTAGTCTTGACTGTCTGAATAAATATACCAGCATTGGAATATTTGTACAGTACAGTACACTTGGAATACACTCTGAAGTTTGGAAGTTTGTATTTATGCTCACACAACAACTCATATTGCAGATAAAGATAAGTGCCGTAACTTTATTTATTTATTCCTCTGACCTTATCAAACCCCCACTGATATATGTTATTTAAGTTTTAACCATATCACAAAATAGGTGTGCACTTTATCCGTTATCTAATATACCAATGTTTTTTATGATTGGGGTTAACCTGAAGAGTAAATGCACTGGTTACGTTTTCCCAAAATGCACACGATTTCAGCTGGTTTGTGCAGATTGCAGTAGATTTCAGGTGTGGGAGTTTATTTCACCACTGAGGGACAGCGAGTACATCCTGCTCTCACTTGACACCGAACCAGAGAGAAGGGACAAAAGTAGGACATCCCTGGAGCAGACAGATGGGCACATGAGCAGTGCTTAAAGGCAATTTTCCAAGCAAGATTAGAACCTGAAGTTTTCTGTTCGTGGGAAAGAACCATTTCCTCTTAGCCGTCAACATTCACCGGACCAATGAAGCGGCTCCATTCCACTGACACCTGCTGTAAAGACATTTGAATTTCTAACATCCTAGTTAACAACTTGCTGTAGTGAATGATGAATATTTAACGCGTTTGATTAATTTTTTATAATGTTATTTGATGAATATTTTCCAAATCCTGTTTATCACCGCAAAGGTTCACTTCTAAGGGGATCATGGCTAGAAATAACTTGTTTTGAAGTCTGCCACATAGGAACAGTGCATAAGCAGAGGTGAGGTGGTAACAACTGTTTCAGATTCACTATTGTTCAAAAGTTTAAGGTCGGTAAGATTAGGCTTTAAAATGGCAAAGTTTGGTTTATTTAATCAAAAATATGGGAAAAACGGTAATATTGTGAAGTAGTATTACAGTTTAAAGTAACTGTTTTCTATATATTTTTTTTTTATAGCTTGCAAAATATCAATATAAATTCATCCATCCATCCATCTGTTTACCTATCTATCTATTCACAGTTGAGGTCAAAAGTTTACATCCCCCTTTCAGAATAAAAAATGTTAATTATTTTTCCAAAATAAGATGGATCATACAAAATGGATGAATACTGACCTGAATGAGATATTTCACATAAAAGATGTTTACATATAGTCCACAAGAGAAAATAATAGTTGAATTTATAAAAATGACCCCGTTCAAAAGTGTACATCCCCTTGTTTCTTAATACTGTGTTGTTACCTGAATGATCCACAGCTGTGTTTTTTTTTTTTTTTTTGGTTAGTGATAGTTGTTCACGAGTCCCTTGTTTGTCCTGAACAGTTAAAATACCTGCTGTTCTTCAAAAAAAAATCTTTCAGGTCCCACAAATTCTTTAGCCATCCAGCATTTTTGTGTAAAAACCATGCTTTAAGAGCTGGGGGTGAGAACTTTTGAAAAGAATGGAGATGTGTACATTTTTCTTATTTTGCCTAAATATCATATTTTTTTCATTAATTACTGCCTTTCAGAGGCTGCAGAAGATACATGTTTCCCAAATGATAAAATAAGTAAAATTTACCCTGATCTTCAAATCGAGCATTTAAAGAACCTGTAATAGTTGCATATGAGTTCCTCAGTTGTCCTCAGTGTGAAAAGATGGATCTCAAAATCACACAGTCATTGTTGGAAAGCGTTTGTAAACCTACAAATGGGTAAACTATTATTTTTTCCTGTGGACTATATGTAAACATCTATTATGTGAAATATGTTATTCAGGTCAGTACTACATAAACAATAACATGCATTTTGTATGATTCCTCTTATTTTGGTAAAATAATTAACATTTTGCAAATTCTGAAAGGAGGATGTAAACTTTTGACCTCAACAGTATCTATAGACGTGAGAGGAGTCAATGCCTCCATCGTGATATGATTGGATATGACTGGTTATATTCGGCTGTGATGTTCGGCTTGTGTTTGCCCGCATTCCACATTGGTGAATCGGTCTGAATGAAAAATATAAATATGGGAAGACTAATTAAAAAAAGTAAGGAAACAACTCACACACTAACATATAACCACTTTGTTACATCAAAATAAGACATGAAATGGCCTAAAAAATGTTGAGTTTTCAGCATGGTGAAATTTAAGGTAAATCTTGTGTCTGTGACCAATATTTACCAAGCTTTGTTGACTGATGGTTCGAAAAATTCAAAAATTGTTGAAAGTTCACGAATTAAATATATCGTTTACGTTGAGTTCTTATTTAGGAATAAATGTAAAATGCACTAATTACACTTCATTTTAAAGGGAAAAAAAGTAAAGAAGCATATATAATATAGAATTTCCATATTGTCACTAAATTGTTGAAGTGAAAACTGCTGTAATTTAGTCTGCTGGGTAATTCCGGCTTCATATCACATCATTCGTAGCTTCTAAAGTTCATAGTTACTCTGAAGTCTGATAATAGTCAGGGATTGCTCTGACAGACATCTGTCATTGTAAAGCAAAGCCAGACAAAACAAAATCCATCCTCGTTGAGTCTGTCAACCGCCATTAGTTTGCTGTGACAGAGTGGATCACTGACAGTTTAACCAGCCTCGGGAAAGTGACGCAGCCGACTGGTGACACATCCGTCATGGAAGTTGTCGGATCTAACATGGCAATGTGGAAAAGCACGCATTCGGCACACACACGAAAGAAAGAAAGAGTGAAGGATTGATAGATTACAAAGAGCAAAGTGACATTTCTTTTGAGAGGTGACTGAGGGCTTTTCGTATAATTACTACCCTGATCATTGTATTGATTGGCTGAACTTTTGATTGACAGTACTGATTATCTTTCAGGACATATTTGGGACCTTGTAATTTTGTTTATCTGTTTTTTTTTTTCTTTCATACCTGTCATTTAAGAGACATTTATCATGGTCACAGTGTAATTTGCATACCGATGTGGAATCATCTGAAGCACTGGTATTAATGAGGCTTAATTAGATTAGGTTCAGCCTTTCGCTCTGCATCAATTAACTATCAATTAACTTTGCTTGAGATCAAGGAATATTCTATTTATAATCCCTGTATCAATATATTTCTAAATTAATTATATTTAATCTGTTATCTCAATCATTAGCATTTCAATCAAAAAGTAGCAAGAGGATAAATAAATTATAATAAAATGACAGATTGGGCTGGGGAAAAGTATAGTTTTGACATATAGTTGCAAAGTTACAGAACTTATGGTTAGTAGAATGTCTAAAGTTGGCTATCAAAATACCTTAAGTTGTCCTCTAGGCTTTAAGTAAAACAGCTGCACCTAATTATTTTTCAGAGTGTCTCCTATACAAATGACAAATTTGATGAAATCACGTCCACCATCTGGGATTGCCTTCATGCAATTCATGGAATGTTGTCTTAATATTTTACCAAAATAATGCATCTTAGAAAGTAGCTTCATGTTGCTGTGACCTTTTGAAACAAGCTGCACTTTGGGAGGTCTCGTATGATGCCTGGAATTGCCATCCTCATGGGCGGCTTTAGAACAGAACACCAATTTTGAGAGGAACTTTTGTTGTCATTCCTACAACTTTGCAGACTGCAGGACATCATCATGTTAAGTGCAAGTATTAATGGCCTCTGACAGCTAGTGAAGTTTGAGTCCCATCAGTATTCCAGTCGAGCATGATGGGAAGGTCATTACTGAATGCAGATAAATGTTACAAGAGATAAAGCACTGACCTCAGATCAGCACAGAAAAATGAAGAAAGGTCAGATTTACATTTCTTCTCTCTCACTTTCTTCCTGTATCCCTTCACCTCAAGCGTTCTCTCTTGAGTCTTTGTTTCTTTTGCATATGTCTCTTTTTTTAAATCATATAAAAACAAGAGGTCATGCTGGATAATCAATGATGTATATTAAAAAACTCCTCAGATGTTGCAGCTGAAGTTATATGGGTGTTTGAGTGCTTTGCTTCCGTTCTGCTAATGCCAGCCACCCACACGGATGGTCTGTAATATTATATATTATATATTCAATACACTGGGCTTCAAAACTTGCAGACCACAATGAATATCCTGAAATCAAAATATGTATGAAGGTATTTTAATCTAAGACTTGAATAAAAGACTCCTTAGAAGAGAAGAAAATATGTATTTATACAACAGTTCTTTTTGGTCCTTGAATCTGATTGGCTGATAAGAGTCTGATATTCAAGTGATAACAGAACTCCAGGCGCTTCACCGTTTGTATCACTCTGCTTGCCAAATTCACTGTAATTTTAAAAATAATACTGTTGTTGTGTCACGGAATGTAGTTTTTTAGGTGAGAATGTAACTTTAAAAAAAAGTTGTTTAAACTTAAAGTGTTCGTGCTGCTTTAAAATTTTAAGTTTAGTCAACACAAAATGTTAAGTACTACATGAAAACATGGATATTTGAGTTGAGTAACCTTAAAATTTTAAAGCAGCGCAAACAGTTTTGGTTTTTTTTTGTACTTGTTTAGACCTCAAATATGTGGTTTGTTAATAAAGATAACGTCTGTTTGAAAATTTACTTCAGTGTTTTCGGAGATGTGAATTCCAGGGTTTTAGCGGCTGTTCAGCGCTCATGAACAGGCCGAGAGCAGCCTTAAAAAAACTTTAAAAAGTAGTTTACTCAACTCAAATATCCATGTTTTCATGATGTATAACTTAACATTTCTTGTTGACTAAACTTTACATTTTAAGGCAGCATGAACACTTAATTTTTTAAAAGATTTTTCTTTTCTTTTCCTTTTTTTTTTTTTTTTTTTTTTTTTTTTACAGTGTTGGCCAGATCTTCTGGAATTTGGACTGGACTAGGACACTATAGATGCCTCTATAGTGGTTGAACTCCTCAGAAGAGTAGAAAGAGAATTGTTTTTAGTAAGCCTCATACTGACAGTATAAGCTGCACTGTACTGAACCGCATTTGAGCAAAACAGCAGCTTTACATAAAGGATTTAATTACACAACAGATTTTACATAAGCTAGCCCAATCATATTACAGATCTTACTTTCATGTCTTTACTGATATGAAGATGACAGCTGACGGACTGGTGTATAAGTGCTCTTGCAATAGATCAATATAAGACTGACAGAAATGTTAGCTGATGATGTTGTGGAAAATGATGATTTATGTCTTAAAAGCTTTTTACTCATTATTGAAGTTGGCATCATCAAACACAGTCTTGACAGTTTCAGACGCCGTCAACTGAAAACCCGATTTTTGTTAAATTTGTAAAACAGCAGTAAACACAATCAAGGGAAAGCCTGCTGGGTGAGATATTTGTAGGTTGGCGGTCTGCTCAGTCTTAACGCCTTTAGTGCAGTGGGAATAAACTGTGGCCTGCTGATCAAACTAATGTCTTGGGATTTACTAGGTCATATGGTCAAATAATGGATAAAAGAAGGAAATAACCTTGTGCTCCTTTCTCGCTCTATTTTTCTGCCTTCTGTTGGCTCGTTCCTTCCTTGGATTTCTGTCTTAAATGACTGGAGGTGGACAGTTCAAGACTACTTTAAAATACTTTAAAATAGCTTCTTGCCTTTCCTTTTTTCTGATTTTAATGGTATTCCCTAGGCATTTTCATTGGAATAGAATTACTAAATTGTATGCATATGTTAAATAAATGAATATATATATCAACCATCCATCATTCTATCTGTCTATCTGTCTATCTATCTATCTATCTATCTATCTATCTGTCTGTCTGTCTGTCTATCTGTCTATTTATCATCTATCCACAGTTGAGGTCAAAAGTTTACATCCCACTTTCAGAATCTGCAAAATATTAATATTTTACCAAATTAAGAGGGATCATACAAAATGCATGTTTTTGTTTATTTAGTACTGACCTGAATTAGAAACCTTTTTTTTGTTTAGTGATAGATGTTAATGAGTCCCTTGTTTGTCCTGAACAGTTAAACTGCCTGCTGTTCCTTCAGGTCCCACAAATTCTTTGGTTATACAGCATTTTTGTGTAAAAACCATGCATTAAGAGTTGGGGTGAAAACTTTTGAACAGCATGGAGATATGTACATTTTTCTTATTTTGCCTAAATATCATAATTTTTCATTTAGTACTGCCCTTTAGAGGCTACAGAAGATAGTTACATGTTTCCCAGAAGCAAAAATAAGTTAAATTTACCCTGATCTTCAAATTCAAAAAGTTTTGGAGTTAATGCATGTTTTTTCAGACTGGAGCATCAGTGAGCATTTGAACCTTCTGTAATAGTTGCGTTTGAGTCCCTCATTTGTCCTCGGTGTGAAAAGATCAATCTCAAAATCATATAGTCATTGTTGGAAAGGGTTCAAATACACAAAAATGCTGGAAAATCTATCTATCCATCCTTCCATCCATTGAAAGATAGTTGAAAGATATTGAAGATACTTTGGATATTGTATTTAAGACATCATGAACTGAATTATAAAATTGTAGTAATTGGGTGGTCTTTTTTGCGAAGTAATCTCACACCTCTTTTAGGTCCTCTTTTTTTTTTTTTTTTTTTTTTTTTCCATTTGATATTTAGGAACTTTGAATCTCCGTAATGTTATGTCACCTGATTCTTTAAAAAAAAAATCACAAAGAATGAACTAATATCACAAGAAATTGCACATTTGTGGAGAGTGAGTATACAGACATCTCTGAGATGTTCTGTATTCATCTGGAGCTTTCACATACATGCCAAAATGTCATTTTGAGCCTTGCATGTTTGCCTGTGCTCAGCACTCGAGATCCGACCACACAGCCAGTAAGAGTCACACCTCATCAGCTGTTTCTTCATGTTCTTCAAGCTCTAATCAAATGTGTGACTTATACCAGTGTGCATACTGTTTTTAAACAAGACCATCTTTTGTCAAAGGCCAATCTGTGAAGGGCCACCTGTCACAGTAGTGAATAGAATAAGCAAAAATACCCACATTAGGCTGGTGGTGGGTGTTCATTATGCACCCTGGTGATGACAAATTAGAAATGCACATTATGGCACATTAAGTCTATGAAGTGGCCATGGGCCGATTGCTGGTTTCAAGGTATACTGTGATTTGAAAATGTCACAGTTTCAAAACCACTAAACATTTCCGTTATACCACTCCTGCGGGGTGCGTTGTTTTTTTTTATCTCGTCAAAGATGAAAAGTTTTTGGACGCATTTTAAGAGGTGGCTGATTTGTACAAATTTGTACGACCTCATTTGTAAGATTTTATATGTTTTTGTATGATTTGTTTAGACCCCGGTTACTGGTAGGTTTATCGTGTAATCAACTATTGTTTGAGTGTGACATCTGTGTGACATCACACCGACAGAGGCCGCTCCCACGATAGTTGATCGTCATTTACTCCCGACATCTGAGCCACTGAAGACGCAGTGGATGACTTTTGTTTGTGAAGGGAATGCGCCTCCCGAGCTACAAAAATGCATCTATGCTCACACGAATCATTCGTGATCCAGCTTCACTTACAGCAGACGTGAATATAAGTTTTTTTTTTATGAATCTTTGCAATCACTTTTCCTAATAATGTGCTAGTTAGCAAGACTTGCGGCTAAATGTGGCTAAAGTAAACAGGCTCCACAGAGAGGAGAGAGGGGCGGGGTGAGCAGAGCTCATTAACATTTAAAGCAACATCGACCAGAGCACATTGATTTTTGCAGAGCTGATTTTGACAAGGTAAAAAGGGTGTTTTTTACACTACCATTGAGAAATTTTAACCAAAGAATGTTAAGACCCTTAAGAATCATTTCAACTTGTGGAAAATGGGCATTCAATGACCCCTTTAAACGCAGAGCTGCTTTGTTTACTGTGGTAACCGGGTAAATGTATCGCTGCTGTTCCATATGCGTCACCTGCTGTCAGAAAGTGAATTTGAATTTTCATTCAGTTTCATTCATTCAGTTTCTGTTTCATGCAGGCATGTTTTATGTTGTATAATTTCACAACGCTAGTCAGAACATTCTGTTTTTTCCTTGAAATATGAAAATGAAATGACCTAAAATAAGCCAAAAAAGCATGTAAATACTTAAATGCTTAAATTTTCTCAATCAAATTTTAAAAAATACTACGCACATTGTACAGTGCCATTACACACATTTTACATCATACAAAGTGTGTATGTTTTATGTTTCATGTCTGATGAACTGGTGTGGAGTGAATGTGACTGGATATTTACTAAAAAAGGTCTTCGGACATATGTCAGCTTTCTTTTTAGATATGTCATCACGGCCAAAATGTCAGTTTCTCTTGGTAGCTCCATTGGCGTTATTCTGATGGTTTTCTCCGGTTGTGAGCACAGCAACTGGGCTCTGCATATGCACTTAAGTTTTGTTTGAAATACATGTAATGAACATAAAAACTAATATGTGATTCAGACTGCATCGTTTAGAGCATGTATAAATAGTCTTGTCAGAATCTGAAATTGTATTGGATTCATTCCGATTGGAAAATAATGTTTCTTCAGACATTCCTCAGAATATATCAGAAGCACGAAGAAATGTTGTGCAAGCTCACAACGCTATTGCAGCACACCAACCATCATGATTTAAAATGAAATATACAGTTTGTTATGATAGATGATGATGGATTACCTGAAATTTCACAATTCCATATTTGACCTTGTGAATCTCGGCAGAGAAACCTTGATGTGTGAGTTCCAAAATAAAAATCCCACTGAAAACAATTACGAGCCTCATGTTCTGGTGTAAATTTTTAATCGTGCATTGATTTTTATCCTGTTAAAAGGAACTGAAAAGTAATTCAATGCAATGTGTTGGAGCGTGCGAGCCGTGTGGGCGTCGTACTTGAAAAGTTATTTTCAGGGGTTCCCGCCACTCTCCGCAAGCTCTTTCTGATGTTCCTGTCACTAAGAGTAAAGCACCACTAAATTACTGTCAGTATAACGCAATTACCTTACAGAGAAAGATAGAGAGAGAGAAATAGAGTTACAATGCCCATCTGCTGTTTCTCTGCTGTACGTGTAGGACCTAAAATGCCTCTTACAAACAGTGTAAGACACAACAGATGTGATACAGCCGTGTGACAGCTTTTATTTATTTATTTATTTTAAAGCAGAAGTTCTGTTGATGAGAGCTCAAACTCCTAAACGAGTTAGCATTGATCTGACTCCACTTGCTCGATCTGTACTCCTCCTCTGCGCCAACTTGAGAATACTCAAACGAACATATGCACGCAACCTGTCTCGTAATTAACCACATCCCCACAAGGCCATACTGACATATACCTGTATGTCTCCACACTGTGTTGTCAAGGTGTCTTATACTTCAGCGTGAGAGTTTATTACTGTAGACTGCAATTCTGCACAATTAAATAAATCAAGAGGGGGAAGCTGAAATAAACCTTGCTAAAAACCTTGAAATACAGAAGACACTTCATGTTCATGTGAATCATAGCACCTGTGATACTCTGTGGTGTTGTAAACACCGTTTTAATTGGGAGGTAAAAAGTGTCAGGGTTCAAATGAAGTAGGATGGAAGTCTGTCTGTGCTTTTTAAGAATAGTGAACAGCTTATGTCTTTGTACAAAATTAATTTTCTTTTTCTGAATTTCTTGCAAACACACAGAGACCTGAGAGGCAACAGTAAAGGAATAGTTTAACTAATTTGCTAGTAATTTACTCACCCTCAGG
Organism: Labeo rohita; assembly: GCF_022985175.1. Taxonomy (NCBI): domain Eukaryota; kingdom Metazoa; phylum Chordata; class Actinopteri; order Cypriniformes; family Cyprinidae; genus Labeo; species Labeo rohita. Next base: position 6,056,922 of record NC_066880.1, on the reverse strand, counting down.
CAATCCAAGATGAGTTTGTTTCTTTATCAGAACTGGTTTGGAGAAATTTAACATTACAACACCTGCTCACCAGTGGATCCTCTGCAGTGAATGGGTCCCGTCAGAATGAGAGTCCAAACAGCTGATTGAATTCACACCACTCCAGTCGATTAATTAATTTCTTGTGAAGTGAAAAGCAGCATGTTTGTATGAAACAAATCCATCATGAAGACATTTTTAACTTTAAATCATAATTTTAAAGCTTCTGGACAATAATGCATAATAATGATTCCTCCAATAAAAAAGTAAATTATTTGTTGTCTTCTCACAGCAACATTCACCAACGGCTTTGGTTTGATTTTAGTTGCGCTTGATCTATACATATTTCTCTCCTGATTCAGCCAAAAAAAAAAAAAAAATAATAATAATAAAAATTAAAAATTATAATAAAAAAAAAAAATAATAAACTAGCCATATGGAATGGTTTAAAATTCGAACAACAATTCTCCACAAGCTGTCAACTGATGAACTGGAGTCATGTGGATTACTTTTGAATTATTGTGACGTTTTTATCAGCTGTTTGGACTCTCATTCTGACGGCACCCATTCCCTGCAGAGGATCCAAAATGGTGAGCAAGTGATTTAATGCTGAATATCTCTAAATCTGTTTTATCTAATATTTGTTTTATTTACCCGTTGTGCATAGTTTTAAACACATGCTTTGTATAAAATGCATAAATATGTCCCACACAGAAAAGATCCCACACTATATCAGTGGCCTAATAGGCAATTTTCCAACAGTCATTATTTTTCTAACTGCACAATTTTTCTATAACGGGCAAGAAATAATTTACCTCCCAGGCTAGAGTAATGTAAAATAATGCACATTCTTATTGTTTTCCTGACCTAATTTAATGATTTACAGACTTCTGGAAAGCTGCAGAGCTAGTGGGGAGGTTTAATGTTCAGTTTTTGTGCTAAATGGTGGTTTACACTAGTACACTGGGAGCATGGTATATGACAGAGCTATTCAAAAGCACATGTGATCCATTTGGACCTACATTTATTGTGCCTCCTTCAGAGCAGAGATTACATGGACATCAGTGTCTTATCTGCTGTATTTACAACTACAGTCATACAACCCTGAAAAGCTTTACCATTTTTCTTTTATGATAAGAATAGAGAAACAGCGTGGAACAGCTTCAGAACGCTTGCATCATCCTTCCCTCAGGAATACAGTGTAATACATGTTAGCCTCTGAAAGAAAGTTCCAGACTTCCTCTAAAAATGTGTCGTATTTAGACTGGAGAGAGCAAAATGCTACCCTGAGGTGTTAAAATGTAAGCGGCTTTATGGTGCCTTGGAAAACAAGCTCTGAATCCTTGTTCAGCATGGAAAGAATCAGATTCTGAGTGGTCTTCTCACTTGTGTGTGTGTGTGTGGCTTGCAAAGAGAGAACTTCTGAAATGAAACATGTATTTGAATGTTTTGAAAGGGATCATCAGTTAAGAGAGCTTTGGCTTTTGCATGATTTGTTTTTTTTTTCTGAGAGCGTCTTAGATGGTCCCGGCTGCTTTTGGCATCAAGTCACATTGGCTAGCTGCCTCGCTCTAAAGGGTTTTAATCATTGCCAACTTCGAGTGCAGCTCCGTGCAGCTCCAATGATAATGGACAGAATGGAAGAATGACAAATTAAAGTCAGAATTAGGTGGCAATGGATTAGGAGATCCATAGCAAACAGAATAGTTCACCCAAAAATGTACTTACCTTCGTGTTGTTCCAAACTGGTATGATTCTCTTTCTTTTTTATTTTTTTGATCATACAATGTCAGTTGGTACAAATGCTGTTTAGGCCTTATTGTTCTTTAAAGTACTGTATATTCATCTGTGTGTCGAAGAAGTCATAAAGGTTTTCAATGACAAAAGGGTGAGTAAATATTGACACAATTTCCATTTTCAGTCAACTGCTGTAAAACCAAATCTAAACAAACATATGCTCATATATGCATGCTGTATTGTTGCGATGGGGGAAAATCTGCCTTTCAAACACAGTGGAAGTGGTTTGTCAACAGCATCTTGTTTTCTTCTTTCTGAGGGGCCTGTATATGATGAAGATGGATTGTGACTGAAGTAAACTCATATGTGCTATTATGTCTTCTGAAATTACATAAAAAAGAAATTTGCTTTTCAAAGTTTGTCTAATCTTTGCGCCGCAATCATACCAGGACTCGAGTCCTCTCCTCAATCAAGTTTTCAGAATCACAAGTGCCTCTGTGAATTGTCCTTCATCTGTTCTTCAGTAATGCATCCTAGTATTTGGAGGAGTTTAATGGAAAAAGACATTTTTTTTTATTTCAGGTTTGTCCCAGTAGAGCCTTTTTTATATGACTTTCCCTTTACTCTTACGCTAGCCTATATCTCAGATTTGACTCCTGACCTTTCTGTTGCTTTTTTCTTGTTACCTTGGCTTTTGTCCTTTTGTAGTTTTGATAGGACATACATTTGGGATTGCATTGGTGTTTTTTTGTGATACATTTTTGCTCTTGTTCACCAGCTTGGTCAATTGAAAAGAAATGCAGCCAAATACATATACACTGTGCAATCTCAATTCAAATTGCTTTTCTTATTTTCTCATTGCTTTTTTGCATTGCTTTTTCTTGTAATATTAAAATATCTAAACCACTGTAATCATATTTTTCCGCATCGGAAAAGAATGAACTCTTGAAATGGTTGAGGCTTGGTGAACTGAACACAGTTTAATGCGATGCATTATTATGCATATTTATAAATTAGATTAAATAATCATTAATTGATTATAAAGTTGCTCCATTAAACCGTCATCATGTATAGTGTTGTTTTTTTCAGGTTGTCTGGCAGGAACACAGAAAGTCAGTTTCATTATATTAGAAAAGATTCTGTTAAAATACATTGAGGGAAAACAACATCATTTCAAAAAGATAAGATTTAAATTGAATACATATTTTATACAATGCTCTTAATCTGTGTTGTTGTTTTCAGTGACTTCTGAAGTTATATTGGATTTTCTGAAAGTGGACCAAAAGTCATTACAGAACACTAATACGATTACAATATGATATGTAAAAAATAACATTAGCCTTATCCTACATAAGACTGAAGGGACGAACAACAAACTAGATGTTTTCTTTCAAGAAAAAACAAAACAAATCAAAAGCTAGACAAATTCTATATTTGAAAAAAAAAAGTCCAAGGGATTATTGGAAAGCTTCCAGGGATGAGATAACACATGACATAAAGGGTCACAGAGATCTTCTCATCAGCCTGAGGAAACCAGCTAAAACTATGTCATCATCCCGTGAATCATTTCAAATGAAAAGCTTGCGCTAAATGATTAGCAACCTGATATGCAGAGATAAACTTCTGCTAGATTCATGAATCTTTTCAGAATGTTGACACATTTACTTGCAATAACTTGCAATACAAAATTGCTTCGAGGGGCATGCCAGAGGCACATACCCACCCAGGATGGTTGAAAGCAATCAAAATTACAATATTTTTTTCATTGAAATCCCCCATATCCATTTATTCCCAATGCTTTGGCTAGAAAGAGCCCGCTCCTCTATTTCAAACACGCTTTTATTTCTTTCTTTTTCTGAGCTCTGTGGGTTAGACACAAAGATGAAACGAGAATAATAAAGGCTTTGATTTATTATTAGAATAAAATGACCTGTTGATTACATTAGGTTCATTACATTAGGTTGAGAATGGCTTTGCTCAGTGCTGACCGATTACAAGCTAATGGCCACTGCTGATTGTTGCTCATTTTTTGTTTAAATTTAGAGATGAGCCAAATGAAAAAAAAAAAAAAAAAAAAAAATCATTAAGAACGATGCAATTTATAATACATTCTCCAGTGTCTTTATTTGCATGATTCATGCCCAACCTAAAATCATGCTCTCGCTGAAATCACACGATAACCATACAGGGCCAGCATGCTCTTCATTTTAAGGAAAAGCCATTTTTACTCTTTCAATAAACCTTATTCGGTGCGCCCACTCAAAGCTCTGAGTGCAAGTGTAGAGGATGAGAACAATTTAACCGAGTGGGATGTTTAACCCCACTCTCATGTTTCAAAGCACTGTAAAACGGAGTTGAATCATACGAGTATGCTTTACGGTGCTTCAAAAACGGCTAAAGTAGAATCAATATTACGCTCTCGAATATATACGTATCATTCTAACGGCTTGTCATGATCTAATCGCCAAGATGTCTTTGAATGTTGGCACAAGGTTAGAGATGTATCACATTCAATGTAATTCCACCCGGACTGTTTGATTATTTATCTTCCGTAAGGCACGGTAATCATCCCGTCTGTATCTCGCAATCACATACGTTGAAGGACAACCTGAAGAGCGGAGGAAATATGAATGAATTGCATCCTCGTTCCTCGAGTGCAACGCGTTTACGCAGTCGCCGACCAATAAAATGGCCAAACAATCACACATGACCCTTGCGGAAGCGCCAAGGCTGAAGAAAAGTTCGCAAAGTTATTGATCCTGCAGTTAAAGTCATCCTTGAGAGGCTCGAAAACGACCTCGATCCTTATTTGAGATGGAGGGGAAGGCGTCGGAGAACGGGGAGCGTTTAATCTGCCCACTGGTGAGAAAGATGGGAAGAGAGGCATCTATTAAACTGAATCTTTGTGGCTGAATATAGGATTGTGCTTCCTCTGAGACCCTACCTAAGGCTAGTGCCAGCAGTCAGCGACGTCCCCAGGGAGCACGACTTCCCACAGAGATTCCCGGGACCGTGAACATGTCACAATATTCCCCGGTTCTCGATCACAGTCTAGGCTTTCCGTGCGGTACTTTCCTCTGGTATTTCTCTCCTAATTATGCAGGTGCCACGAGGCATGACCACTCGTTCTCGCCAAAACCACATTGCCATAACCTTTAATTGGGTCTCATTATAAAAATACTCCACTCCCGGCCGATAGGATGTGAATACCTGCTGTTTTTCCTCTTAACATGTGTGAATCACTTTAAGGAAGACAAATTATGAAGGCAGAACTTCCAAAAGGTGCTGTAATGTATTTGTGCACTCATGTCTTTCAGCCATCCACTCCGATCATTAAGGAGCAATGCGGTGAGTGCTTGCGACGCTGGCGAGTTCTTGCTTGTTTAACTGCAAGTAATTATGCATAAGGCTGTAAGTGAGTCTTTCAGCCCACCTCGGCTTCGGGCTGATCATTATGTGCGCTGAATACTGAGAAGGCTCTTTCAGTTGGAGGCCGAGGGCCTGGTCAGCTTGTCCTCCACTGTATGAGTGAAATTTGATTAGGAGTCTAATTATGTGTAGCAGAGAATGAGGGGGGTCACGCAAGGCTGGCTGCTTTTCACAGTCTTTCTCGCTCTTTTTCTCTCGTACCCAATCATTCCTCACGCTCTTGTAAGCTGTAGAAACGGAAGCACTCGACAAAACCAGAAGTGGCACATTTTTCCCCCTCCATTCAGAATGATTTAAAATCATCAGAGCCCAGCCATAATGTCTCCCTGTATATGATCGTACGAGCATTTGTCTTAAAGGTAAAAATAATTGATTTGAGGAGGGTGTTTTAGCAGACTGGTTCTACGTTTCATCAGCGCTGATTTTTTTGATGAGATCCTATGTGCGATTTTATATTTATGGTGACCTTTATCTTTGAGCATCTTACCATCTGTAGTGGAACCCTTCATTTTAAAATCACTTGTTCTGAAGTTTTGACAGGGCGTATATTTTATCTGAAAAGGACTTTTTAAGGAGGGTTTAAGGGTTAAAGGGGTAGTTTGGTTTAGTCTGTGTATGATTTTTGACTCTCAAAGCAGTTGATCCCATTGACTGCCATCATATGACTGACAGACTGCAACGGTTTGAGTTAAAAAGCTTTGTTTGTGTTCTACTGAAGAAACAAAGTAACTTACATCTTGGATGCCAAAATTTTCATTTTTGAGTAAACTATTCCTTTAACAGTTATCCAGTTAAATATAGTAAGTATAGCTGTCGTCATTTACTTATTACCAATGGAGCCTTTAACCTGTTTTTCTGCCCATCACAACTTCCCATCTGGGGAGTTCAGCTCTACTTTTTTCGCCAATTCGATATGTTTTTTTTTTTTATGTTCTTTAATTTTTCCCTGAAATTTTCTTCCCTCAAGATGATTGAAATGATTGAAATTAAATTTGCTCTACAACCAGTGATTAATGTTGGCAGCCAACTGTGAAAGTTTTAATTCTATTAGTAAATAAACACAATCGATGCGTTGCTAATAACACGCATGTTTGGTTTTCCAAATCTCGATGTTGAAGTTTCCCAGTGCTGCAGTTAGATTGAGTCTTGACGCGCATGTAGAAATCTAATTTCAGCCGGGCGACAGCAGATATTGGTATGTGCTGTGTTGTGTTTTTCCATTAATGAAGATTACCTGCCTATTCCTATTTGTACATACAGGTGTCAGACTTTGATTTGATTCCATCAATTTGGTTTTACGTGTTTGAGCTACTACAGTACATCCAGCAAATGGAATAGGTTCATTCAGACCGCCCTTAATATGCATCTGTCAAATTTGAGCCAATTCAAATCTAGACAGGCAGTAATGCCTGAGATTTTTCAGCTCTTCTTCTCCCAAGATGGTTTTACAACTTGAGGGTTGTCTGACTAGATGCAATTTAAATGAGAAATTGACGAGGGACTCTTTATTTGTCATGGTCCTGTCTATTAATACGGATATCTGTATGTGAAACGCATCCCCTGAGCATGCAATAATGCAGGGATTGATATTCTTCTTATTGTCGTTGTTGGGATCTTGAAACTCAGATTGATGAAGTGACACAGCAACCTATTAGCCATTTTCCGAATATACTGACGTAACCTCTCCGCACAGATGACAATTTAATGAGACAGGGATGCAACTCGGTTAGAAAATGCGTTAAAACAATCTGATATTGTTGACTACCTAGTGAAACGTTGACATTTTAAAACGGTCACCTTTCGACACTGCTTGACTCGTTCTGTTTTTCTTTTTTCCCCATTTCTCTCCTGAGCGACCTTCGCCACCGACTTGGATAATTGTTGTCCTTCTCAAATGATGTGCAGTGCTGTGTGTTTCCTGCGCACTTATAGGCCATCCAGCAGGGTAATATCTCTGAAAAAACAACGGAGCAGTAGTTCCGCTGATCTATTACCACTTTTTTGTAATGAATATGTAAATTGCTCTTCACCAAGGTGAATTCAGGTGAGAGCGTAGCAAGGTCAGGAAACCTAAATGTTTGTTAATGTACCCTTGTCTTTCTTGGCTCACTGTCAGGTGGTCTTAAAAACAACCTTGTCATGGCTGCCTTCATCCTAGGGAGCTCATATGAAATCACGTCAGCTTGGATCCTGTTTACCCCCCAATTAGATGCTACGGGTCTGGTAATCCGAGATGTCATCTTTCATTGCTTTCCTGTCATACTTGCTCAAAACCATTCGGTGACCTTTGCAGTCATTCGATATTAACTTGGTGACTGATTAAAGCTGAATTTCCCTCAGGACCAGCTAGTGCCAAAGCAAAACAAAGGACCATAAAGTGTATGCTTTATTAAGTGATTGGCACAATATAACTTTGGCATAATATATGTCATGTGTTTGAATGGCTAAATCTATATTATATAATTTGATTTTACTGGTTGGAGGCCAAACTCTTTTGGACCTCCTGGATATTTTGCCACCCGCAATCATACAAAGCCACAGCTACCTATGGGCCAATTTCATTAGTAAACCTCTGAAAACATTTCTAGCCGCCTATGAAGCGGAGTATTAAAACATCAAATAACTCAGACAGCCTTGCCCTCAGGAGCAAAAAACGTTGTTTCAAAGTAGAAAAGATGCTTCATCTCATTCCAGGAATATTCTGAAGGATCCTCACGAGTCTTGGCTTTGCCAATTTTCTAGTGTTTCTCACTTCTTAAACTCTCTGCCATTTAAGTTGCCCAGTGTCTTGCTAAAAACGTCTGCGTGAATCGCAGCATGGTGACCAATGCGTAATTGCATTCCATTCACTCAGAAGCTATGGAGCCAACAGGGCATTATGGTAATTAGAAAGGGACAGAAAACTGGCAAATGAAATATGGCTTCGCGAATAAATGAAGGAGGGGTTTAGAGGGTACTTTAATCAGCTAGAGACCAGGTGCAGCCAAAAACAAAGTTATAGATTAAAAGCAAAAGTTCACCTCTTACACTCCTGCCTGGGAAGGCAAATTAAGAAACTTTTAATACAATATTGACTGTACTCTGTATTCTAACGTGTCTCAGTTCCCTTCAAAATAGACTTCCTTTACCAGCTCTCGCACGTACATGACGACCATATGCCTTCGTATCATGCAGCAAATGAGTATTGACTCGCTTCCATATGGTTGGACAGCCCTAAAATAAACACATGGGATCATTTTATGACTGCCGCAGGTGAGTAATGGATTGTGAAAGGTTAATTTAATGAAAGTCTCGCAATTGTATTAAGCAAACGTCTCTTTCCTGATCAGCCAGTGTGGCTATAAACCGAAGAGCGAGTGTAATTGAATTTATTCTCGAAAATGGAGGTGGAGAGAGCAGCTGTAGGCCAGGTGATTGGTGGGAATATTGACTGACAGGTGTCGGATTGCAGTCCCATCCTAATGTGCATTAACAAACCCTCATGTTTCCCGAGCGGGCCTGGACGCACATTTGGTTTCCAGATTAAATATGACCTGCTCTTGTTGTTGTAGGGCTGTGATGGTGCTTTAAGGCTAGGGCCATCTGTTTGTAAAAATTTGTAAAAAAATTTCTAGTTTCTACTTAAAAACTTAAGTTCAGCAGCTGCCTTAAAATTTTAAGTGAAATCAACTTAAAAGCACAAGTCATTTCAACTCACTACAATAAACACGTTTAAATGACTTGTACTTTTAAGTTGATTTAACTTAAAATTTTAAGGCAGCTAGTTGAAACTGGTAAAAACTTTTTACGGTGTGGATGAGTTGGATATCTTCTAACTTACCTGACACAGAATGCTCTTTCATTAATTGCAAGCGTATGTAACTCTGTGTCTTTTTTAAAATCGATATTGAAAAGAGTTTAGCATGTGATGCAGGTAAATTAAGCATTATTATAGTGCCTCATCATAGTAGACAAATGCAAGCACATATGAACATAAATAACAACTGATAATGAGCAGGCGCTACTTGTGTGCAATACATATTGCGTACCGAGGGCCTAAAATTAACATTTTTCCACACTTGCCAGTGGCTGGTGACTTGAAAATTTACCACTTATATTTACTGCGGAGCATAAAAAGACCACAATGCTGCATTCTGATTACAATCAGATTATGTATTTGTGATTTGATAATCAAGCTAAACAATATCTCTTTATCAGGCATTGTGAGAATTAATAATAATAATTAAAAATAAAGCTATCAGCCAACTGGCGAGCAACACTTTCGTATACCTGCCAATGCTGATTTTTACTCTCATTTGGCCCTTGGTGAGTGTTTATTTTAGATTCTCTGCATGCAGCTTTCTGATTAAACTTTTCTATAAGAATTTAGTTTGACTTGGTATTCAAGGTCGGTTAAAACATGACCATTTTATACCCAGAATGAAAACCTCTGATGGTTTAAAAGGAGATATTGGCTTTTTGTTCAAATAAAACCCAAGCCTCTGATGCAATCTTACAAAAATAGTTAGCATAACCTCAGCGCTATTCCATCAAGCACTTCAAATATGCAAAGTGAATGAAAAATCTTGTATTAGCCATGTCAGCTTTAAGATCATTTGTGAAATTCATCGAAATGAGACGTCCCTCTACCTCTAATTAGAGGCCCCTCGGCCTCAAGATGTTATGAGAATGCCAAAGAAAATAATGAATTTGTAATAGCTGAAGGAGATCAATGATATCCTGAGTAGTTAATGAAATTATCACCCCATGCTCAGCTACAGTATGTAAACAAAGGGCTGGGTAAACAGATCCAAAAGACTTCTTATTCAACAAACATATGCTGCTCATCAGACAAGAATGAATAAGTAAAAAGTGCCTTTTTGGGAGTCATTTAATGAAGGGATGTCAGACGTGGCATTAATGATGCATATGAAATATCAGCCGAAACCAGGTGTAGATATCATGATCCTGCAATATGAGATAATTTAATATGAGTCTGTGTATTTATTGGTTTACCTTCGACTGATTCAATTCCAGCAGAATTAAAAGTGCTTGCGAGATTTATAGATTGCTTAAAATGGCAATATGTCTTCAGCCTTCAGGCCTCAGTGTGCAATTGACAAAATGCAATAAGTGCCTTCTATTGTCTTTTGTAATAAAAACGTTGCCCTCTTTGAAACTAAAAGGCTCACTGTCGTCGTAAGAAAAAAATAGCAAACAAATAAAAGAGCAAATTTTCCCTTTAGCATTGCCGTTTGAAAATAAGCCTTCCACGGGAGGCACATTTGTGTCGTTGCTCATTATAGTCTCAATGATGCTGCCTTGCTTTGTTGTGAAATAATAATTTATAATTTTGTTAAAAATGCACTCGCTTGACTCGATGGCAAAGGTGAGATTGTAATTCATGGGTAAAGAGGTGCAGCACTATCATTTTCATAATTCTAGACTGGAGACTGTACTTTATAAATGGCCTTTTAATATCGCCGAAGTGAATTGTACAAGCAGGGCAACTGGAGATAAAGAGCATTATGCAAAAAATGACAACTGGTTTGGATTTCTAGATTAATAATATTCAGTATTTTGTAAAGACCATTAGTGCATCTTTACACGTGTGATCCCTCGAGAACAGACTCACATGCAGGCACAGAAAGAAAATCATTGGTTTCACTGATCTAAACAGATGCAAGATTGCATAATAAGCATGTTTCTTATATACAGCTTGAGGCGTTTATTAAGTATCATTATATTAACCATACATTCAGATTTCATTTTAGCCTTAGGTGTGAGCAGCAAATCAGCATTATAAAAAGATTTTTGAAGGATCATGTGCCACTGAAGACTGAAGTAATGATGCTAGAAATTCAGCTTTGCGTCAGAGATATAAATTGTTTTTAAAACATATTCAAATAGAAACAGTTATTTTACATCAAATATTTTTAGCAAATAAATACAGACTTGGTGAGCATAAGACACTTCTTTCAAAAACATTAAAATGTTTTAATTATTTCAAACTTTTGATAGCCAGTGTAGTAAACTTATAGTTTTTAAAGTGTAAGATTAAACTGGTGTCTGTGATTTGGAAATAAAGTAATAATGTCACTGTAATATTTGCTGTTGGCACCATGCTAAATTTTAAACTTGATGTCAATTGGAGAACCTGCAGTTAGGATTCATCTAAATGCTTCGTCAAGCTAATCTACCGCATGATGTTCCTCTAACATAATGCGAAAAGTATTCTCATTCATAGCGTAATTCCTGCAATTAAAATGAGATTCATTCTTATTGCAAAGGCTTCCCTCAAGACTTCATTCCAAATTAGTCTGCCATCTACACATAAGGCCTTTTGGATGTTTTGGAATGCTTCAATATTTTCTAAATTAGCGCCAATTTCATACTCTTGAGTTTAAGGACTCCCTCAATGCACGCAGAATTGGCAACGTTTTTCCCCCATTATGGTGAATCTTAAAATAGTCAGTCAAAATAGAATATTCCCTGTAAGGATAAAAACATTATTTCTGTCTGTTCTCTGAACATTCAAAATATCAGTTTTTAAAAGGTTTTAGAAACAACATTTCTTTGTTTTGCATATATTAAGGGAGCATTCCATTTTTTAATTCTGCAAACATTATGAATGCATTATTTTTGAAGAAAGTGTTAACATTTAAAAAAAAAAATTTGCTTTAGGTTAGATGAACATCCAGCTAAAATATTTCAGGAAAATGATGTATAAATGTTTACATGCAAATGTTTTGAGAATATTAATGAGAATTTCATTAAAAGAGAGCTTTTAACAAATATTCGATTCATAATTGTAACATTGAGAGAATCCTTCCAAAATGTTAGCCAAATTCTGAGAATGTTCCCTGTTAGCTGGGCAATTTTTGAAATGATTTTTAATGTCATTAAAACAAATGACTTCCCTCCCAAACTATGCCTATAAAAACAATGTTGGTATATTTACACACTGGATATGCTAAGCCATATACAGGACATGGATTTATTTCCATCAAAAACACTGGAACACCTCATAACCTCAGTCCTTATGACTCAGTTTACACATTAATAAACTCACTCATCATTTCTGTAAAGCATTGCAGGCTGGAGAGACAGGAAGTAAAATATTGGGAGCTCAAGAGTGTTGTGAGTGCTGTGTCAGCAGACAGGCTCATAAACAGCTCTTAAAATTTGAGCATTTTCTAGGCTGTTAACCTTATACATTCAGGAAGGTTTGCTTTTCCTTAGAGCTTAAGACACAGATGATGCGATGGTTCAGTGTTTTTTGAAGCAGCGACAGGAAAATATTGAATGAGTGTGACAGTGATGCTATCAAAGTTTAATACAGGATTGATCTGGGTTACTGATCTCAAAACAAATAAGAGTTAGATACTAAATGTCCAAAATAATCCAACATAGTCATGGTCTAAATAGTGGATAGATTATATACAATGTGGAAACCAATCACCTCACTTTTCTTAAGAGAATCATAGTAATCAAAGTGAGATAATACAATTCACACTTTTTGATTTTACATTCTTACCTTCCTTTTTGAGCAAATCGGTTAACTAAATGATTCAATGACTCACTCAAAAATAAAGCCACTTGTTTCATTCCTGTATAAATAAGTGTTATTAAACAAGTCAGTTAAATGAATAAATCATTGACTCACTCAAACCTTCTGCTGCAATGATGTAACTTGCAGAAAAAGTCCCACCATTAATGTAAAATTTATTTTTACAATACATTTTTTTGTCTTAATATGTAATATGTCTCCTTTTTATTGCAGATTCTTAAAAAAAATCTTAAACTTAAAATCTTATCTCAATATACACTGACCAAAATTATAAACGCAACGCTTTTGTTTTTGCCCCCATTTTTCATGAGCTGAGCTCAACTTTTTCTAAAAGACTTTTTCTAAGTACACAAAAGGCCTATTTCTCTCAAATATTGTTCACAAATCTGTCTAAATCTGTGTTACTGAGCACTTCTCCTTTGCATAGAGTTGATCAGGTTGTTGATTGTGGCCTGTGGAATGTTGGTCCACTCCTCTTTAATGGCTGTGCAAAGTTGCTGAATATTGGCAGGAACTGGAACACGCTGTCGTGTATGTCAATCCAGAGTATCCCAAACATGCTCAGTGGGTCACATGTCCGGTGAGTATGCTGGCAATGCAAGAACTGGGATGTTTTCAGCTTCCAGGAATTGCGTACAGATCTATGCAACATGGGGCCGTGCATTATCATGCTGCAACATGAGGTGATGGTCGTGGATGAATGGCACAACAATGGGCCCCAGCATCTCGTCATGGTATCTCGGTGCATTTAAAATGCCATCAATAAAATGCACCTGTGTTTGTTGTCCATAACATACGCCTGCCCATACCATAACCCCACCGCCACCATGGGCCACTCGATCCACAACGTTGACATCAGCAAACCGCTCACCCACACAACACCATACACGCTGTCTGCCATCTGCCCTGTACAGTGAAAACCGGGATTCATCTGTGAAGAGAACACCTCTCCAAAGTGCCAGACATCATTGAATGCGAGCATTTGCCCACTCAAGTCGGTTACGATGACGAACTGCTGTCAGGTCGAGACCCTGATGAGGACGATGAGCATGCAGATGAGCTTCCCTGAGACTGTTTCTGACAGTTTGTGCAGAACTTCTTTGGTTATGCAAACTGATTGTTGCAGCAGCTGTCCGGATTGCTGGTCTCAGACGATCTTGGAGGTGAAGATACTGGATGTGGAGGTCCTGGGCTGGTGTGGTTACATGTGGTCTGCGGTTGTGAGGCCGGTTGGATGTACTGCCAAATTCTCTGAAACGCCTTTGGAGACAGCTTATGGTAGAGAAATGAACATTCAATACATGGGCAACAGCTCTAGTGGACATTCCCGCAGTCAGCATGCCAACTGCACGCTCCCTCAAAACTTGCGACATCTGTGGCATTGTGCTGTGTGATAAAACTGCACATTTTAGAGTGGCCTTTTATTGTGTCCAGCCTAAGGCACACCTGTGCAATAATCATGCTGTCTAATCAGCATCTTGATATGTCACACCTGTGAGGTGGATGGATTATCTCGGCAAAGGAGAAGTGCTCACTAACACAGATTTAGACAGATTTGTGAACAATATTTGAGAAAAGCAGGCCTTTTGTGTACATAGAAAAAGTCTGTATTTGGAAAAGCATGGCGCTATTTATATATATATATATATATATATATATATATATAAGGATCTGTTGGGGATCCAACTGGCCTTTTCAGTTTTCTTTTCAATTCCCATACGAGACATGGGCTGTTGACGTGTCAGGTCTGTTTGTGTGATAAGTTTTCAAACCAACTTATTCCAGCGGAGACTCTCGAGTCCCGAGCCATCTGTCCGCAGTCTCCGCTAACACAATCATTCGGGTCTAAGACCGGCTCTCTTCGATTTCCTTTATTTCACACGAACAGATCAAGTCAGAGCATGGGCAACAGATGCATTTATGAGCACTGTGTGAATTGCACTTAATAAACTTTACTATATATCATCAAATGCAACTTTGTTATTCTCTCCTCCTCATTTATTTTTTTGTGTTTAATTAACCTTCATTTAATTGCTACAAAGCAGCAGGCCTTCTAGAGTAATTGTTTTGCTTGTGCATTATAGCAGTAGATTAGATTTGATATGTTAAAATGCTGTTTATGCTGGAGGAACATATGAACAGATTGGACCCCTTCTGAGAGTATGAGCTAATCAAGTTGGACACTTGTAGTCACCCCTGAGGTCCAGGGATGTGAGGTGTGTTATTTAAGTATTCTTCTCACAGGCAGGTCTGGTAGCAGCAGTCATTCCTCTTGAGCTCACCATTAGGTTCAGCTGTCAGTACGACTCGTGAACACACAATGCATTAGCACCGAGGGCTGGGAGCCTCGTTTGCAAAGACGTTAAAAAAAGAATCATTAAAAAAATATATATATATATTTCTGCAAGTTTTGAGGAAGCTATTTTGAAACCATGGCTTGCAGAGTTCATTCGAATTAGTTAAGCTACAGTTAAGACACCTTTTAAAAATAGATAGCTACACTACAAGCTAAGTAGCTAATTGCACTGAAGCTTTGCCCCTAAAAGAGTAAAACCTACTTCAATATAATCAGATTATGCTTTTTAATTATACAATCAGAGTAGTATTATTCTGACAGAAAATCATCTTAATTAAGGTGGCAGCAATGATTTGAAGAGAATGTATTGCTACAACTAATAAAACTAGAAAACACTGATGAATCACAGCATTTAACTACATGGTTCTTTTCAAAAAAAAGAGAAGAAACTAAAGTATGAAAGCCCATTTCCGCTACTGAATAAAAAAGTAATAGAAGGTTATTTTATTTTTTATCTCACAATTCAGCCTTTTTTCTCAGAATTGCGAGATATAAACTTGCAATTGCGAGTTATAGTCAGAATTGCGAGATAAACTGACACTTATGAGTTTTTTTTTGTCAGAATTGCAAAAGATAAACCTGCAATTGCGAGATATAGGCTCGCAATTGTGAGTTATAGAGTCAGAATTGTAAGATAAACTCACAATTCTGACTTTTTTCTCAGAATCGTAAGAAATAAACTCGCAATCATGAGTTATAAAGTCAGAATTGCAAAATATAAACCCGCAATTGTGAGATAAGCTCGCGATTGCTATAAAGTCAGAATTGCAAAATATGAACACACAATTTCGAGATGTAAGCTTGCAATTGTGTTATAAATTCAGAATTGTGAGATAAACTCACAGTTCTGACTTTTTCTTAGAATTGCATGATATAAACTCACAATTGTGAGTTATAAAGTCAGAATTGTGAGATAAACTCACAGTTCTGACTTTTTTCTCAGAATTGTGAGATATAAACTTGCTATTGCGAGTTACAAAGTCAGAATTGCGAGATAAACTCAAGATAATTCTGGGGGGGGGGTAATATCTTATTCGAATTATGAGATATAAACTCGCAATTCTGAGAAAAAGTCTCAATTGCATAAAATAAACTCGCAATTGAGAAATAAAATCACGATTCTGAGAAATAAGGTCAGAATTGTGACTTTATTTCTCAGAATTCCGAGTTTATGTCTTGCCATTTTGACTTTATAACTCGCAATTGCAAATTTATATCTCAAAAAAGTCTGAATTGTGTGATTTAAAAAGTCACAATTACCTTTTTAATTTTTTATCCAGTAGCGAAAACAGGCTTCTTTACCGTAGTGAATCTATGAAGTGTCTACTTGAACTACTTTGTTTACATACGAGCATATGTAATTCCATTCTACTTTAATAATCACAATTTATCCTAGAATTTTATAGTTTTGCATTTCACATATGTGTTCAATTCATTAACCTAATTGCTGCTTCATTTTCTTAATCAACTTTAGATTACTTGAATATAAAGTATTTTTTTAGTTCTATATTCTCATTTAACCTTTTAACTCTAGAAATTTAGACAGTGTACAGTTTAATTATTTCTGTACGGTGATCAGAGTATTTTGAATAAACTTTTTGCCATGTCCATTATTCATTTTTTTAAGTAACTTAATCAAATCATTCTTTCTCAATCAAGAAAAATGAAGAACAACCCTTATTAAATACAAGGCTGTTTGGTGCATCATAGACCTATTTATGTGCATTTCTTTAAATGCTTAAATATATCTGTCGATATATACACACTCCAGAAATAAAAACGATTAGATTCTGTATGCAACCGCCTGAAGTCTTAGATTTAGGTTGCTTTCTAATGGGTATGAGGATAAAACAAATTTTGTCTCATTTCTGAAGCTGATTTGAAATGAGTTATGCATCTCTTTCATCTTTTTTTTTCCCTTGAATATAGAGAATATTTTCTACATTTTCCCCATGCGTGTCATTTCAAAATGTTTTTTTGTACTTTTTTGTACGCTTCCTAATATCTCGTAAAGGTAGTGTTAGAATTGTAATTGCACTCTTTCCCTGTTTGTCTTTGCTTTTAGAATGATCTATTTTCATTTCAATTAAGAGAAACAAAAAGCTATCACGTTTGCAATTTGGAGTAAATGGACTAATGAAAGCATACTAAGTGATAGGTAGAGTTTTTGACATTCGCCGTAGGACTAAATCAAACCTTTCTTGTCATGTTTTGAGTTAATATGAATTTAAATTGTTCTCTAAACTAGGCGCTATGCTTGTGAGCTTCGTATCAACGGCTGTAATTCTCCTATTATGTGTCTTGCGGTAAGATTGCCACAAGTGGATTTGTAAGTGGATAATTGTGATTATTGTCCGTGGTTTGAACGCCATGTTCTTGGTATTAGCATTGCAAAAACATTTTGGCACTTTGCCTCCTTGTTTTGAATTGGCTTGTTCTTGTGAAGTGTTGTCCCTCTCCATTTATTGCAGCAACCAGGGAACAAATTTCCTGGGCACAGATTAAGCCTCTTATATGCCTCAAAAATGAAAGGTAATTTCCTATTCTTAGTCACAATTTGTTCAGAATTAATCTTTAGCTGTAAAATTTGACCCTTTTTCACAATAGTTTTTCACCCAATCTTTTTTGACAACACATGGGGTAACATTATGCTGACTGAATGGTATGAATGATAAGTATCGACTTCTGAGATGCTTTTAAAGACACTGTTTGCACAGCAGTTGATGGAGAATTAAGATTCGTGTTCACATTCGTGTCAGAGAAAAGTTTGAACTCCTCGCATTTGCGTTTGCTTTTTTCAGTCTCTGTGAAATGCAAATCATTTTGTGATTTGTCCGGTCGATTTAATGAATTAAGCTGTGGTTAAATCTCTCCTTCTTGCTCTGTCTGTCTCTCCGCTAGAGCTTCTCTCAGTGTTTACTGCTTATTTCAGTGTTGGGTGTTTACTTTGACACTTTGATCTCAGCGGCAGACTTTATTCTGACTGTCTTTATCAGTCTGAGGGTGGTGTTTCCTTTTCTGAGGTTGGTAGGTGTCCACACTGTTAGATACGCCCCACAGAGTGCACCAAATCAGTGGATGTTATGCTTTTATGTTGTTAATAATACTGGTTGCTTTTTGTTTGGTTTGCTTCCAGGCAATCTCAGTGTTATCCATGCACCACTAAAATGTTGCTCTGGTGACCTTCTCCTCTCAGTTTGGAAGATTCCATCACGTCTGTGCAGTCTTTTTGGGATATTATCATGTGTTTGAATGACGGAGGGAAGTGGCTTCAAATGCAGTTTTAGACACTTCATAAGTTACAATATGCTAGTGTGATTGCTGTAGTAAACTAGCACGATGGCATGCTCATGTTACAGTATGCTTACAGTACATGCATTGTAAGCATTACATATAAAAACAGAAAAATCATGTACATTTACAGTCATGACAATTTAGTAAAAAAATGCATTCCAAATTTTCAGAAGTCATACCATAAACTTTTTTGATTGATTGATTCAGCAAGAATATATTCAATCAATATGTGACAATAAAGTGACAATACAGAGATTTGTAATTTTACAAAAAAACATTCTTTTTCATAGAAATACTATTCTTTTGAACTTTCTATTAATACAAGAATCCCAAAAAAGTCTTATTATATCATAATTTAAATTTTACTTCTTAATTTTGACTTAGTATGTAATACGTTTGACTTTTTATGTCATAATTGATTTAGTATGTCATAACTTTACTTTTTAGTCTCATTATTTCACTTCATCATAATGTTGACGTTCCGATCATAAAATATTTTGTCATAATTTTGACTTTAATCTCATCGTTTTGATTTATTAATCTTTACTTAATTTATTAATTTATAATTAATTTTTACTTTTTATCTTATAATTATGATTTAGTATGTCATTATTTAAAATAGTTGTTTTAATTTTCATGGTTACAATTATATAATTTTGACTTTGAAACCTTTTGTCTTTATTTCCACTTTTTATCTTATAATTTTGACTTTTTATGTCATCTCAACTTTATATCATAATTTTGTTTTTTTATGTCATAATTGAATAATTTGAAATTTCTCTCAATTATGACTTAGTCATCTCTTTGTAATCTCATAATTATTATTTTTTTGTGACCTTTTAAACCTAATATTCTGTTTTTTTATATATATTTACTTTTGTCATACCTTTGACTTTTTAATCTCATTATAAGTTTTTTTTTTCAGAATTGTAATTTTTATTCTCATAATTTGTACTTTTTTTAATCACATAATTGTGACTTTTTCATAATTTTTTTTTTTTTTAATTTTAATTTAGTATCTTTCGTCATACGTTAGATTATTCAGTCATCATTTTGACTTTTTAGATCTCATTAATTACGTTTTATTACTATGACAGTATAATTTCAAATTTTTTATGTCATAATTTCAATTTTTGACTTGTTAATCTCATATTTTCAAATAGAAAACAGTTCTTTTAAATTGTCATAATATTTTTCAAGATTACTGTATTTTTGATCAAATAAATGCAGGCTTTGTGAGCATAAGAGGCTAATTATAAAAAAAAAAAAAAAAAATCATATTCCACAGAAGGCTAAAAAACATGTTTTGAATGAATTAAGAGTGGATACGTGTTGACAGTTTTAATTTGGGGGTGAATAAACCTTCGAAATTGATTTTGCAGAAAGCTTTGGGACGCACAAATAAAAAACTGAGTGATGAGAGTTTGTTGTTTGCACAGTTCAAGTTGCTTGTTCTATGATTAGCTCTTGTTTCCAGTATCTGTTAATAAGTGGAAAAGCTCTGTACGGGGTTCCATAGCATGACATACAGCTAACATTTAGCACCGGTCTGTTTAAAAAGTTTTTCCTCCATAACATCAAAAGAGAAGCACAATAATATCTGCTCATACTCCTCATTTACATGCATCGGCCTTTGAGATCTGGCATAATGAATCAGTTCACAAACCCAAACATAGCAAAGCACTCCAGCGGCGGCTGTAGTCCAGGCAGAGACGAGCAGTGGGCTTAATTTCCTTCTGCCTGTTTTGAAGGTCATCCGGATGTCTGCCATGACCCGAGTGCTTGTCTTGGTTTTAAAATGCTGTTTAACTCAGGGAGTCTCTCGGCTGTTATGCTTGAGATAATGTCAGGCCTGACATTTTTCGTCAGATAGTATGATTACCGCTGAACTCTCTTTGAGCTTTGTTGGCGGACTTTGCGGCAGGATCGCATCCTGTTGAGAAACACACTTATGAGTGAGCCGTATCTGTTTTGACAGAGTCGCTTCCACGAGACGGCATGATTAATATCCCAAAAAGGAAAAGTAATCTTTAATGCTATTGTTTATGGTTGGATGATGCGACTGGTACAGTTTTATGCCTCCTGTGCCAACGTAAGTCAAACAGCGCAATCAATTTATCATGTGCCCGCAGGGAGCACTTAAAAAGTTTAGGAGAACGTGGAAGATTCTCCCTGGGGTTTTTCATGTTTTCTAACCTATATCAAGTCGTTAATTTATATTGTATGATTCCTTAACGTACTTCCCTGATAAATTAATCACAGATTGTTAAACTGAAATCAACAACGCAGAATATTCCCCCTCTGGTTCATACGTCTTTTGTTTTTCACCAAGTTGCTGGTAAATGATGACATCAAAGATAACAACTCATTAATGCGGTATAAACAACGCACACCTCTCAACTTGTGTGTGAGTACCATAGATACAAATAAATGGATTAATTTACTGAATTATTATTATTATTATTAGAAAGAGAGAGATTAAAGCCATAGATTAACGTCAGGAATATGAATATATTGTGTTTTTCTCCACCAAACTACATTTATATCCCAGAGAGAACTTGATGCTTTGAATAATACATTTTCTTCTGTTCAATATTAATTTAAATGTATAACAGCAAAGCAACGCCAGAAAGCGACGTGTCCCAATTACGTACACAGACAGCTTCAAGTACAGATTTACAGAAGATTTGCTGCAATACATGTAGGCCTGTGTTTTTTCATAACCCTGAAAAAAATAATTATACAAAACATGAGGCTTAGAGCCTTCAACTTGTAAGATTAAACTCTAAAGCTGTTTGGTCCCCTTGACTCCAAAGATGTTTTTTCCTGGCTTTAAAAATGAACACTCTTAAAGCCATGTCAAAAGTCTAGTAAACAAAGCATCAGAAATCTGTAATTAGACCATAGCTGGAGACGTCGTGGCACAGAGAGATTTATTTATTTAATTTGACCCAAAATATCCTGGCTTCCATCCCCACCTCTATAAAAATAAAATTGATTAATCTTTTTAAGAAACATCACTGTGGTGTGGCCTTGGTGATAGAAGCTCATTAATAATTCACAAAATGATGAAGGTGTGCAGAAACTATGGTCCAACTGTCAAAAAAGTGAAAATGAGCGCATGTCGTAATACATGATATCAACAAACAAAAGCTATCTCATTTAATTCTGGCAAGGCTTAAAGATTCAGCATTCAACCAGTGCTTGGAAATAAGCTTATTTTGATATAATCCTCTTTTTACTTGCATTCTTTATTGATTGGCTTACAGTATTATGTGTATAAATCCAACATCATTCGCACAGCTTTTATTTAAACATGCTGTTTGTTGCTTTGAAACAATGCCTGCTGTCTAATTAAAGTTAAACTCGCGAGTTCAAATGCAACTCAATATGCCAGACGTTTTATTGGCTTCCATGTACCTTATGCTAGGAGGTTTTTTTTATCACTTAGATGCCATGGATTCCCTAATATGATCATCCTCATTACTTTGGATTAAGGCCTTGCTAAATTAGTAAATACAAATTTAGATGTTTGTTTCTAACCCTTGCCATTTTCCTAGAGTTTTAAGTTTATTGTTCCACTTTCTGATCAACTCAGCACAAACTAGAAGGCCAGTCAAATCCTGGGCCGTTACACTTCCTATATAATTAACACTACTCCCACACAACAGTTTAAATGCATCTAGATGTGCCAGAGGCTTTTAAGAGTTTTCCCGTATATCTTATGATGCTTTTTATGTTCTACAACAACTAAAACTCAATTATCTTATACGTTTGTTCTAAGGGTTTAACTGGGTATCTGATTGCAAAATAATTATTTGAAGTATCCACTGGTTAAATGTTTAACCCTCTTGAGGTTTTTTATGGGATTGATAAACAAAGCATTTATTTGCATGCATAAATACTAATTAAGCTGTTTCTTCTGATCCTTCTACTGATATAATGGATGCTGTGAACCATCTCGATGATCTCACCATCTCCAATGTCACAAGACACATCTTGATCTTGACACACATTTTTAAATGTATATTTATGAGGAACCTTGAGCATCCAAAGGCACAACTGTCAATAGCCTGAAGCAGATAATCTTGTTAATTAGATATTATCTTCTTTTGTTCTTCTTTTCAAAGTGCTTGTCTCAAGTTCTCAATGACCCTGCGTCGATTTTTAATTTTTGAACACAAAATGTTGAATTTTTTTTTTTTTTTTTTTTTTTCTAGACTTGAAAACAGGGTATTGATAAAACATGTTGTGTGCAGTGAATTTAAAGGAGTTCACTTACAGAATAAAAATTTACAGATAATTTACTTACCCCAAGATGTTCATGTCTTTCTTTCTTCAAGCGATAAGAAATTATGTTTCTTGAGGAAAACATTTCAGGAAGCATCTAGTGGACTTCAGTGGTGCCCACAAGTTTAAAACTTCCAAAACACAGTTTAAATGCAGCTTCAAATGGCTCTAAATGATCCCAGTCGAGGACGAAGGATCTTATCTAGCGAAACGATCGGTCATTTTCAAAACAAATTGACAATTTATATACTTTTTAACCTCAAATGCTCGTCTTGTCTCGTCTCTGTGACACGCATGCGTAGACTGTGTAATCTAAAGTATAGAAATTGTCAATTTGTTTAGAAAATGAGCGATCGTTTCGCTATTTAAGACTCATCTCTTTCAGCTGGGATCGTTTAGAGCCATTTGAAGCTGCATTTAAACTGCATTTTGGAAGTTCAAAATTGGAAGCTTTGTTGAAGTACACTATATGGAGATGATTCCTGAAATGTTTTCCTCAAGAAACATAATTTCTTATCGACCGAAGAAAGAAAGGCATTAACATCTTGGATGACAAGGGGGTGAGTAAATTGTCTGTAAATTTTAAAGTGAGCTTCTCCTTTAAGGTGTAGTTAACACGGTCAATTCCCATGTCGCTTTTGCCTCATATGGTACCAATAATGATTGCATTAACACAGTGTTTCCCATCAGATTTGGTTTGAAAATTAAACGTTGGTCCGGTTGCCCCTGATGTTTGAGAGGAATTGGCGCTTCGAGAGATGAGATTATGAAAGCGCTTGACGCGTGGTCATACATGAGGTAAGTCAGAGATTACTCTCAACACTGTGTAGGAGGCCAGTCCATTACTGCTTGACCCGGTCATTTAAAGAAAAAACGATCAATCAGGCAATCTAAAAGTGGAGGTGGCTACTGAATTATAGAGGAAGGAAGTTGCTAAGAGCACGGAGTACAATGTTGCTGCACTTATGAAGTCTTTTCAGCCTTGCTTTCTGGCTTTGGTTGAAGTCATTTGACCCCTGGAGATAAACAGTTCTTCTCGTGTCCATCTAAATGGCTTGGTTAGAGCAACGTTTTGTTAAGTACATAAATCGTTGGCATTCCGATGCAATTTTGATGCTTAAAGAAATGGACATCTCTGCATAAAACGCAATTACATAGACGATGGTAAAATACAGTTATGCACAGAACCGTCTATATGTACTTGACTATGTTTTTATTCTGTCTCTGAGCACTCTTAAACCTATCTGACCTTGCATTTTGCCCCTGGTTAAGCGCTGAAAATCTGAAAAAGAAAAATCTTTATTTTACTTCTTCTTTCTAAACTCAGATGAAAAACTGTATATTCAGGTGGTACAGGTCAAGGAGGCCTATAATACCTGGAGAAAGCTGTTTGTTAGTATTTTCATCCAAATATCAATTAATAAAAAATTCTTTTTTTCTCAGAATTGCGTAATACCAACTCACAATTATGATTTTTTTTTCTCAGAATTGTGACATGAACTCAATTGCATGTTAAAAGGTCAGAATTGCGAGATATAAACTTACACTTCTGACATTTTTTTCCTCTCAGAATTGTGTGATTTAAACTCACAATTGCAAGTTATTAAGTCAGAATATCAGAACATAAATAAAGTCAGAATTGTGAGATAAGAACTCCAAATTGTCACGTAATAACTCTAAATTGCAAGATATAAACTCACATGAAAGGGACTTTTTATATCTTACAATTCAGACTTTTTTTTCTTTTCTCAGAACTCTGAGTTTATATCTTGCAATTGCAAGTAATTAAGTCAGAATTGTGAGATATAAACTGACAGTTCTCAGAAATGAAGTAACAATTATGATTTAAAAAATCTGAATTGTGAGTTCATGTCTCGCAATTCTGACTTTATTTCTCATAATTGTGAGTTTAGTTTAAGTTGGAATTGTGAGATTTAAACTTGCAATTCTTAGAAAAAAAGCCAGCTTTTATCATGTAATTTTGAGAAAAAAAGTCATAAATGATCGCTGTCTCCATGCCTAGACAAATAAGATCCAGCCCCGGTCGCCAGATCCCGTCAAAAAATATCAGTTTGTCCGGTATCAGAACAACTCGTCAGCAGAGTAGTCTAATACCCAAACCCTGTTAACAGGAGGTCTTGTCTGGTACCCAAAATACCCAAAACACTACTAACAGTCTTCTATCAGCCAAGAAGTTGACTGAGGAAAAAGCCAATGAAAGTGAAGAGCAGAAGCAGGAGACGAAGTATGATGGTAAAAAGGAGCAGAGTTTATTGAATAGTCTTAGTTGTGTATGTCTCAAGAAGGCAAATCCAACAAGTATTGTTATATTAAACTGATTCACAACATCTCATAAACCTTAAGTTTTTATAAACATTCCCATGTATCTCTTATTCATGAAGACAAACAGCTCTTGAAACAACAGTCATAAGACTAAACAACAATGGAAAAAATATATATAAAAAAACAACTATAATATAATATAAATGACTAATCAGTTAATGAATCAATAAAATGAACATATAAATGACTATAATGATTATTATAAATGATTATATGATTAAATGGGATAATAAAATGATGAAATGATTAATGATTATAAATGAATGAAGAATAAATGAAGAATATATAAAAAAGCAAAACACAATACAAATGTATGGTTGCTCTGAGGCAAAACACACACAGTTTGCATTTGAGGATCGTCAGATCCTTCAGTGAGTTTATATCTTGCAATTCTGACTTTATTTCTCAGAATTGCAAGTTTATATCTTGCAATTGCGAGTAATCATAAGTCAGAATGGCGAGATATAAACAATTCTGAGAAATAAAGTTGGAATTCTGAGAAAATTGCAATTGCAAGTTTAGGTCAGAATTGTGAGATTTAAACTCGCAATTCTTAGAAAAAAGATCTTGCAATTCTGACTTTAATTCTCAAAATTGTGACTTCTCAGAAGAGTTTATTATCACGCAATTCTGACTTAATTACAACTCGCAATTCTGAGAAAGAAAAGTCAGAATACTAAGATAAAAAGTCTACATTTTTATTTTTTTTTTGCATTTTTTATTCAGTGGCAGAAAGGGCTTCCAAGGGTTGGTGTAGGACCCGCCAGAAATACGGCATACTGTATACTAGAAGGGGCTAAATGGGTCACACTAACCAGCCAAATGCTGCCTCCTTGGCTTGGTTATGAATAAATCTTTTTCAACCCCCAAATAAATGGACACCAGTAACTTATTTGCATCCAGTAAGTCAGTAATCTCTCTCTTGCAAATATAACCCAGTTCCTCTTTTCTGTATGTTGACATGCAGAGCTCAACTCTTTCTTTATTCTGTCTTCATAGTCCCTCTTTTGTACTCTTTTGTTGACAGCTCTGTGTTGCCTAATCCTTTGAAATCCCTCTTGAAGCCATTGCTGTGGCAAACAGTATGACAAGAAAAGCACTTTTCTGCATCAGAGTAGCTCACCCTTTGTCTGCTGTGTGTGTGAGCACATCTCTCATAGCATAAATGTTTGCA
The DNA here is from genome assembly GCF_022985175.1 of Labeo rohita. Taxonomy (NCBI): domain Eukaryota; kingdom Metazoa; phylum Chordata; class Actinopteri; order Cypriniformes; family Cyprinidae; genus Labeo; species Labeo rohita. The sequence goes on along the minus strand of NC_066880.1, from coordinate 6,030,732 downwards.
TTGGCTATTTTATGCCCACAGAGCTGAGTTTTTGAACAGTGTATGTTGAAGAATGCGTATTGTGCACTTTTTGATTCTTCAGATCAGGACTTTAGATTCTTTGTGTCATCTTAGGCTGAATATGAAACACACAACAGATTTGCTTCTGATTTCCCTGGATTTGGACCTATAGAAAAAGAGAAAGAACAAATAAAAATGTTGGTAAATTTGGTTATATTTTGAGTGTGTGTGTGTACTGTACACTTTTTACAGAATGTAAAGCTTATTTATTCACATTATTGACATATATACATCATAACTGTGAATGCCTATACGAAAGTTGTCTGAATCAGGAGAGAAATATGCACAGATCAAGCGCCACTTATAAGAAAAAACAGTCCAAAAATCAAGCATGTCTGTGGATTTTAATGTTAGAGGACAACAGAGGATGAACTTTTTTCACTAGAGTAAGCATTATCATGGATTATAGTGGAGGTCAACCGATGTATTGGTTTTGCCGATTAATCGGCACCGATAGTTGATTGGCGGAACTATCGGTTATCGGCAAAAATCCATACCGATAGTTTTTTCCGGGTTGGGTCCGTTGCTGGAGCGGCTGAGAACGTCGTCATTATACAGCAAATTCCCTATAGTCTTTGTTATATAGCACGAGAGCGGCCTCCAGTGGCGGAAATCACTGACAGCACATGCCGTTTGTTTAGACACGTGACCCAGAGCAGGACACTTCAAAGCGGATTTAAAACATCGACAACGAAATAGTGTGTATAGTATACTGCAGTGCATGTTTTCATGTCATTACTTAGCGATGCATTAGTGGAGAAAGGACAGCAGTGTGATCAAATAAAGGTGATCAAATAAAGTCGTGTAGACCGCCGCTTGAATTGAACGCGATGCGTCCAGTGTGTGTGATACCGGATAGCTGCGAGTACTTCTGGACACAGCGCTGCACTTTTGCCCATTGTGTGACTAACATATTTTTATATTTTGATTAGATAACCCCAAATGTTCTAGAGTAGAAGCAGTTAAATTGTGAAAGTACACAATATCCATATGTATGCAATTTCAATACTGTGGCCTTTGTGTAGATATTTAAAGATGGCCATCTTATATATGAGTCCATTTGTAACATTAAGATTGATAAAAGCTGTAGAATAGAAGTATTGTTCCTTGTTAGAGTGTGTTAATTTCAGCATTTACTGATATATTTGTAACATTTTAGTTGCTTTTGTTAACATTAATGCACAATGAACTGTAATGATCAATATATAATTAATATTAACATTTTTATTCATTTACAAAGTATGGTTCAGTAGGATACTTTCTTTTTTTAATAGTAGAGCACTGTTTATTTTTCGTTCAGTATCCATTTTAAAAACTATCAGTCGATTAATTGGTATCGGCCAGTGTGGTCCAACCTAGTTATCGGTATTGGTCGACCTCTAGATTATAGAGTCATATTTTGGCCAGATACGATGGCTTCATGTTAAAATACTTCAGTCATGGATTTGTTTCTTACAAACAAACAGCTTTTTACTTCACAAGGTGTTAATAGAGATTATTGCTATGTTTCATTAGCTGTTTGGACTCTCATTCTGACGGCACCCATTCACTGGAGAAGAACCATTGGTGAACAAGTCATATAATGACAAATTACTCCAAATCTGTTCTGATTTGCATCTTGGATGGCCTGAGGGTTGGTGCATTTTTAGCATATTTTCATGTTCAGGTGAACTATTCCTTTAGAGTACTACAAATTCATAGTTTTGGCAAAAGCGAGCAGAAGACAATACCCTGAGAAGCTTGCTCAAGGGCACAGGTTCATTGCTTATTCAGTTCAGGGCTCGAACCAGTAAACGTCCAGTTACCAACCCTGAGCTTTTGGCCACTACACCACAAAGACCTTTGATTCTGTTTACCACCTTAAGCGGAAATCAACCTCTTATTTTCCCACTCCACCCTGTGTGTGTGTTGGAATAGGGAGGCTATTTCCACACACGCATACACAGAGGTAAATGCAAGAGGTACCACAGACAGCGCATTTTCATTCCAGGTTTGTTTTCACGAAAGAAAAAATAACAGACATTAGTATTGGCAGACACGGCTGGAGAGAAACTGCTGGGACCCCAGGCAGTCTCCCCAAGGGCTATAAACATAAACCTGTAGCTGGTAATATGAAAGCTGTATCTGATAAAGTCTCAGAGGAAATGCATTCCTAAGTATAAAATCAAAGAAATAAACATCCTTAGTTTTATTTCTACAGATGCACATGAATGCAACAGACACAAGGTTTAAATGGAAGAATCTTAGGAAGTATTGACTTACGCCATATACACACAGAGATAGCGGGACTTTATTCTCCTCCTTGAAGCAAAAATCAATTTGTTTCCTGTCACCTCTAAACATCTATCCCAATCCAACCACAGTTCAGACATAATGATTGTGTTCCTGAAACCTCTAGCCTTTAATCTCTAGTAGCTCATCATTTCCTCTTCCCAGACCCCTTGATGTTTCAAATGCATAACAAATAAACAGGACCTCTGACGTAATTTTTTTGATATACCTTAATATACTGTCCAGGTCTGTATCCTAGCAACAGAAGCATCATGTCCATTCACACAGAGAAAGGAAGGTGTGACAGTCCAATCGAGTTGCACCTTCTGCAGATCATTTGCTTTAAAGTGAAAATTCTGTCATCGTAGGGCCACCCTCAAGACTTTTCTTCTGTGGAAACTCAAAGCTTTTTTTTTTTTTTTATCAAAATGCCAAACTTTCTCTTTGCCTAGTCTCGAGAGGCAGGACCTTTGACTAAATGACAGGACTTCAGATTCTGTGTACTTTAGGTTGAAATTTTTAGGCGTTTGTCAGATCCTGCACTTTTTAAAAATGTATTCGTATAAGAAATCATCAGGATTTACTAAAGCAGAGCAGAAACTGATGTGAAAATGTTAAGCAAAAGTTTGGGATCAGTAAGATACAGTTTTATTATTGTGTTTGTTATTTAACTGTTAATAAATTGATAGTAAAATATTTCTCAGGGATCAATACTACATATTAGAATGATCTGAAGGATCCTGATAGAATGAAATAATGAAATAATAGCTGCTGAAAATTCCGCTTTGACATCATAGTAATAAATATATTGTAATATTTCACAGTATTACTGTTTTTACTGTATTTTTGATCGAATAATCCAAAACGTTTCAAATGGTACATAGAAAAAAAACCTGTTTGTTGTAGAAACAATTTTAACAAACTTTTGAAGCCTGTTTCTGCCACTTAATAAAAATTTTAAAAGGTAATTGTGAGTTATCTCACAATTCTGACTTTTTTTTTCTCAGAATTTTGTGACACAAACTTGCAGTTCTGACTTTTTTTTAGAAATGCAAGATATGAACTTGTAGTTCTTTTTTCTCAGAATTCCGTGATATAAACTTTTGCGAGTCTAAAGTTGCGAGTTATAAAGTCAGTATTGCATAATATAAACTTGCAATTGCGAGTTTTTATCTCGCATTTGTGACTTTTTTTTCTCAGAATTGCACATGTATATCTCACAATTCTGTCTTTATAACATGCAAATGCAGGAACATCAGTCTTTTTTTCCCCCTCAGAACTGAACTTTATAACTTGCAGTTGCGGGTTTATATCTGATAGTTCTGAGAAAAAAAGAGTCGAAATTGCGAGAGAAAATTCGGAATTGCGACAAAAAAGTCAGCATTGCAAGATAAAAACTCGCGTTTTCGAGGAAAAAAATAATTAATTTTTTCCTCGCAAATTAATTCCTCGCAATTGCAAAGTTTTATCTCTCAATTTTAATTTTATAACACGGAATTCATAATTGTGAGATAAAAACGTGCAATTACCTTATTTTACATTTTTCATTCAGTGGCGGAAACAGGCTTCCATAACAAAGAATTACAAGAAAGAAGAAGAAGAAAAAACAAACGAACCAAACACCACATTGAATTAAAAGTGAAATTTTGAAGTAGAAAGACTGAAACTATCCAGTAATCTTTATTTACTAGGAAAAAAAATTATATATATTTTTCACAGTGTAGTGTGTATGTATAAATTATTTGTTTCACAGATGAAAGAAATGCATGCAGGTTTGGAATGAAATGAGGATGAGGAAATAACATTTTTATTTTAAATCATTGGCAATTCAAATTGTGAGTTTACATCTCGCTATTTTGATTTTTTTTTTCAGAATTTTGTGACAAACTTTTTTTTGCAAGATTTTGCGGCTCTTTTTTCTCAGAATTCTGTGATATAAACTCTTGCGAGTCTAAAGTTCTTGCGAGTTATAAAGTCAGTATTGCATAATATTAACTTGCAATTGCGATCCTCGCAATTCTGACTTAATTTCTCACAATTGCAAGGTTTTATCTTGCAATTCAGAATTGTGAGATAAAAACTTGCAATTACTTTTTTTTTTTTTAATTCAGCGCAGAAATGTGCTTCCATAACAAAGAATTACAAAAAGGAAGAAGAAGAAGAAGCAAGAAAAAAAAACCACATTGAATTAAAAGTGAAATAGTAAAAGTAGAAAGACTGAAACAGTATCTTGTAAAATGTACTTACTACAAAAAATATTTTAACAGTGTAGTGTGTATATATATTTTTTCACAGAAGAAAGAAATGAAAGCAGGTGTGGAATGAACTGAGGACAAAATAATGACAATTTTATTTCAAATCTTTTCACTGGCATAAAATGGAAATGCATATTGGTAACTGGCTGTGAAATTCAGATGCAAAATAATCTGTTAACGCTAAATGAGAAAAAGAAGTGAGGTGACTGCAACTAGTGAACTATAAAAATAGGTGCATGACACACCTGCCTAGCAACAACACACATGCCCTCCCCCACTTACCACAGGTAGTAATTTTTTTTCTTTCGTTTTCAGTTGAGTGACTTCAGAACAGAAGCAATATGTCCGAATGTAAAATCTCACTCAGCCGCTGTGGCAGTTGCACTGACAGTGATCGCTCTTCCTGATCAAGTTACGGTTAGCTTTCAGCTCCCAAACTTACCTACACTCACCTCCTTTTGACCTTCTGTGGGCTGCTGACTAAATCATTTCCTGAGTTCATTAATCTCATGCTAAAGGAAGAACGCATTTCACTGCAAATGACAGCTCATGAGGTGATGCACGTTTGATAGAGGACATATTCATTCATCAAGGGAACCTTTGTTTGATGGATATGCAGCTATCAGTGTTGGCTCTTACCCATCCATCATCTGCACGGAGGTCAGGCCTGAAGATCAGAGTCGAGTCGCTTGCTAAAACGACCACTGTACTGCCAAACTCTGAGTTGAAGTCACCTATAGTTTCATATGTTGTCAACAGGCCCCACACAACTCTACATGACCTACATTTAAGAGTGGGTGCAGTCAGTTCATTTTACACAGTCTTCTGTTTTGGAACTGGGGACTTGTTTTTTTTAATGATCATGAAATTTTAGTGTACTTCAGTGCACAGTGTATCCTTCAGTTGCCAATCGGAGTGGGAGTGTGCAAACTGAAAATAAATGATTATATTAATAGATGTGATTATTTCTTTATTTTAATTCTGGCTCTGTTATACAATATACAGGAATCTATATAATATTAAGTCAGATTAGTAAAGCTTTGAATAAAGGGGGGCTTTAGAAGTCAAACATGTTGCATGTAGTTATCAGTACAGCCCATGTCAGTGTTTTCTGTTTTTCAGGCTACATACTCTGCAGTGGTAGGCTACTGGTGATTTTATAAAAAATAGCTTGTTTGCAAGTATGACAGTGTGCAGTAGTGATTTCTTTGTTTTGAACAAATCAGTTGGAAATGATTTAGGGATTCATATAATGTGCCATTTCTGAATAAATCAGTTTTTAAACTAATTTAAATCTCTCAAATGAACTTGCAATAACTGAGCCAGATATTCAGTAACAGTGCTTTATTCATTATGAATCAGACTACACTGATTGTGCTTTGTTTTGAATCACTGTTTTGAAAAGAACCTTTAAAGGGATAGTTCACACAAAAACGAAAATTCTGTCATTAATGACGTTCGTTCAACTACCTTTGGGCCTTGAACATGTCAGTTGTGTTGCTGTCTATGCAGGGTCTGAAAGCTCTCGGATTTCATAAAAAATATCTTTATTTGTTTTCCAAAGTGAACAAAGGTCTTATACTGTAGGTTTGAAACAACAATTAATGGGTAATTAATGACAAAATGTTCATTTTTGGATGAACTATCCCTTTAAGAACACTCTTTAAGAATAATTTGTTCATATATTGGAATTAAGTTCGCATTGTGTGTTGTTTTTTTTTTTTTTTATTTATTTGCAGCATACAATGACAACTCAGTAAAAAGATGCTTCTTGCCATCATTTTATGGAACACTGTGTTTGTAACCTACATTCTCAACTCATGTAAAATATTCATTTAGTAAAATGTTTCTTTGGCCATTGTGCTGAATAGCGATAAAGGAAATGCTGCTGCAAAGCAGTTGATTTTACACTCAGTTTTGTCGATTTGTAGCCGTTTACACAGAACATTTTTTTTAAATCACTTATATATGTTTTCTCTGTCAGCATTTGTGATGCTTGACCACAAAACCAGTCATAAGGGTCAATTTTTAAATTGAGATTTATACATCACATGAATAAATAAGCTTTCCATTGATATATGGTTTGTTAGGATAGGACAATATTTGGCCAAGATGTAACTATTTGAAAATCTGGAATCTGAGGGTGCCAAAAAATCTAAATATTTAAGAAAATTGCCTTTAAAGTTGTCCAAATGAAGTTCTTAGCAATGCATATTACTAATCAAAAATTAAGTTTTGATATATGTACCGTAGGAAATTTACAAAATATCTTGATCTTTACTTAATATCCTAATGATTTTTGGCATAAAAGAAAAATCGACAATTTTGACCCATACAATGTATTTTTGGCTATTGCTACAAATATACCCGTGCTACTTATGACTGGTTTTGTGGAACTTTGTTGTCTTTTTAAAATACAGAATTACTTATGTTTCAGTTTTTATGTGATAATAGAAACAGAATAGAAAATAACTACTAATTCAACACATGAATTTGACAGTCCCAACCATTTAGTTTCATTGGATATGTCTCTATACTGATTAATTTCATGAATAGTTTGAGTAACCAAGAATGAAGTTTAATCACAGATACATTGTGCAGGATACTGTATGTGAGACACTACAGCCAAACCCCTATGTAGTGTTCTTCTCTCAGTTCCCAATAAATTACATTACTCCCCACACTCATGACTTTTCCCCAACTCTTTGAAGTCTGCTGCTTTTGAACAAAATTCAATAGCGGTTAAAAAAAAGAGAGAAAAAAGATGAAAGGGACAGTGGCAATTTTTCACACTTTTCCCGTAGACATTAGGGCCTTAGTTCTCTCATTCCTTCCCAAGCCTCTCACAGCTCCACACACAGTGCAGCCGCATATAAGTATATTTTTTGAAATATGAAACAGCAAATATTATTTTTGCACTGCACATAGAGATTCCTCTCAAACCCTCTGTGATGGCACTGAACAAGCACTCGCCCAGAGCGTGTTTGCTCTCTACTCCACCACCCCTCCTTCTGCAGATTTATCTATACTTTTTCATCTCCCCTCCATCTTTGTCATCTTTGGTATTTGGTCTTTGGCCTTATCCCGAGGCTTAGGACCACTGCCAGATTTGATAGTCTCTACATCTCCTTTGGATGTTTTGCATCGCAGAAACAATGCTGAGTACAACACTCCAAGTTGCATGACACATCTTCGCAAACAAAGCGCTTCAGACCAAGGATGTCTTAATATTCAGAGAAAACATCTCAGCGGTGCTTACATGGCTGGTGTTGGGCCTTCCAGAAGTATGTAAGTCAAAAGTGGATTAATTTTTTATAGGCACCTAGTTCTGTTGACAGGTTTTTCTGTCTCAATAACCTGAACCATAAATGCCATGTCAGTATGTACTCCTGAACAGCAGCAAAATTTTGTCAGGACAACATTGATTGTCTAATGGCACCAGTAGAACCAGCGACTATCCTGAGCTCTAACATCAAAGGTTGCAGACAGGGTAATGTATAAGTATTTTAAGTGATAGCAACATATGGACACTCTCTTATGAAGTGTAATCCCTTTACTGGTGAACGTTAAGAGATATACAAATGTTTATGAATCCTTTGAGGTTCATAGAATAGCACATTCATAGGTTGATTTAATAAAAAATGATTTTACCATATTAGCATCACACTTAAATGTAAATCACATTATTTAAGGCATTGTAGTTAATGTATTTACCAAATTGTACATTACAAAATTGTCTAAACTATTGTGACAGCATACACAAATTAGTAAATGAGTGAAGCACGTTAACGATAAAGGGTTAAAGAGTGCAGGTGACTTTATTTTAATTAATCCCATCTAGAATTCATTTATAAATAAATTTGCTATTTAAAAGCTATTTATCTAACAAAGTTTCTCCATTTATTGATAAATGAGATTCTCATTAAATATTGAACGTACTCACCTGCGGCGGTACCTCACAGGTTCCTGTAATTTCAGTTCTGATGAGTCTTCAAATGATTAGTAAAATGTAAAAATGGTATGCTTGTTTGATGATGTCAGTTGTTTTTTGCGCTTAGTGTATATTGTTTGTTTTCACTTCAGTATGTGAGTAGGCTATATAATAAAGAAACAGTTTAAAAATAGTTTAAAATTTATTGATAATATCCTCACTACTGTACCAGGCCATCCAAGATGTAGAGTTTCTTTATCAGAAAAGATTTGGAGAAATTTAGCTGATTAAATATCACAATAATCAACAAGTAATCCATGCAACTCCAGTCTTGTCTTGTGACATGAAAAGCTGTTTGTTTGTAATAAAGAACTAAGATACATTTAAAGGAAATCATATATTTTAAGGCATCATAGATTAGCATTACATCACTTGCTCACCAATATATCCTCTGCAGTGAATGGGTGCTGTCAGAAGGAGAGTCCAAACAGCTAATAAAACATCACTATAATAAACAAGTAATTCATGCAACTCCAGTCTGTTAATTTACATCTTGTGACATGAAAAGCTGCTTGTTTGTAATATGAACTAAGATACATTTAAGGGAAATCATAAGGCATCATACTGTAGTTTAGCATTACACCACTTGCACACAAGTATATCCTCTGCAGTGAATGGGTGCCATCAAAATGAGTCCAAAAATCTGATAAAAACATCACAATAATCCATAAGTACTCCAGTTACTCCAGTTCATCAATTCACATCTTGTGACATGAAAAGCTGTTTGTTTGTAATAAAGAAATAAGATACATTTAAAGGGCACCTATTATGCAAAATTCACTTTTACATGTTGTTTGAACATAAATGTATGTTGGCAGTGTGTGTACACAACCACCCTATAATAATAAAAATCTGCCAGCCCCCTTTTTTTTTAATCCCCCCTAACAGGCACTAAAACAGCCTGTTTCTGCTTTCGCTCAAAACAGGCATTTTCAAAATGATGTAATAAATGATCTGTAGGGTATTTTAAGTTGGGACATCATGTAAAAAGGGGCATAATAGATGACCTTTAGGAGGAAAAGCTGTAACTGTTGTGGCATTCTCAGAAAGCAGTCAGTAGTAGTTATTCGCAGATGCTTTTATACAAAGCAGAGGTACATTCCTCCTGGAAAAATCTGAGGTTAAGTGCTATGTTCAGGGCCACAATGACAATGGCTCCTCAGGGGGCTTGAACCACCAACCTTGCGGTTACTAGCCCTGAGCTTAAGCCACTCCACCACGCAATATAACATTAGCCGCCTGGTCATGACTGTGGAAAACAATTCCCACACAATTCCATCAAGCCATAGCTTAGATTTTTGACTCGGAAGATCAAAAGTCAGTGGCAGATCTATCAGCAATCTTAGAAGAAATACTGCTGTCCGGTGACATTTGTTGTTTAGTTGACTCTGTTATCCGTGAACTAGTCACAGGAACAAACCCCTTGGAGCAATTGAATGTTAAGAGGCCTGCACAAAAGCTCTGTGGTGGTGGCAAAGATCATGATTTTGGGTTGCTCTTGATGTGCTGGCTTACTGAAATTCACCCGCATGGCCTGTATCTTTAGCCACAAGACTACTATACCATCTCGCTGGAACTCTTCATTTTGCAATTCCCTTAGAAACACTGTAAGATTAGGAAATTTAGTTAACATGGTCAAATGTGATGTGTGGCGTCTTATAATTTTCAGTGTTTTCATTCAGAAGTGGATGAAGTGATCTGCAGTTAAATTAATCTGGAGTTGATAACAGCTTGAACCTATCAGGGGAGCCCTCTGACTGAACAGCTATTTATTCGAGAACACGGGGTTCACATGAGATAACTTGATTACATTTTTTTTCAGGAATTATTCTGCAGTGAACTCCTGCAGTTTAATGAAGTCAGTGACACAGCTGCACTTTTGTGCTTCTCCCGATTTTATCTAATTTCTTAGTGCTATATAATTTTAACTTTTACATTTTTAATGCATACTCTTGGTCTGCTTATAACGGGGTCCAAAAGTCTGATATTGCTAGTGAAAATTCTGGATAGTTCATCAAAAATTAAAAATTGTCATCATTTACTTCTTGTGTGACTTTATTTCTTCTATGGAACATGGAAGATATTTTGAAACATTTTAAAGGCTTTTTTGTCTATACGATGAAAATCAATGGTCAATAAAAATGTTTAGGTACCAACATTCTGCAAAATATCTTTGTTTTGTTTCACAGAATAAAGAAATGCATGGAGGTTTTGGAATGACATGAGGGTGAGTAAATGATGACAGAATTTTCATTTGTATCATCAGGATAAAAAATGAGTGAAATATTAACATTTACATAATTTTCATTATGTCTTAGTACTTGGCATGTCTCTTTTTCCCTCTTCTTTTGTTCTTGAGCAGCATGAACAATACATGGCCATGTTATCCAGCAAAATTTGAGAATGTTCCAGAGCATCTTGTGCTTTAATGGAAGTAAGAATAAATGTCTAACAGAGATCTCTTTTAACAATAAAGCAGCTGTCATATTATATCAGAGAGATTCTGATTGTTTCAGATAAATGATACTTCATATTGCAGCAGTGGGTTTTTTAAACATCTATAACCTGTTTTAACTACTTGCAATATTAAAATAATTAAAAAAAATGGATGAAATGACGCATAGTGGGGGTTGTAATTTTGTTACTACAAAGCACATGTGTTGCTATGAAACAAAATGTACTTTTATTAGCATGTCATGGGTTGTCAAATCAGTTGCGACTAAAGGTAGTTCTAAAGATCACAGTCTCCAAATAGCATAAAAAATATTCTTGTCTGGTAAATTACATACTGTTTTCATTAATTTACTTTTGTGGTGCAGTGATAAACATTTTGGAGTTTCAGAAGAACCCTAAAGCATTGATTTCAATAAATAAAGCCTGATTATGAATTGTGACGTTTGTTATTGCTAATACGCGAACACAGTCTGATGCAGTAAGCCATGAACGCTGGCCGCTAACGCTGACAGATCTCAAGCAGCAAGTTTTGAAAGACCATATTCATCTTTCCACCTGCTAGTTTTCTGATAACCATTCATTCGCGACTTTCCCATAAGATTACGTTTTCAAAGAGGCTCTTCAAAGCGTACATGTTATGGGTCTATATTTAATGAGAGTCAGCTTTGAAAAGCTCCCATCACTTTTGAGCTTTGGCAGCTTGAATTGCACACTGTGTAGAAAAGCTGACATTTCCTCACTCCACAGTAGCAAGCAGAGTGGAGTCGTGGTGGCTGGAGTCGTAACGTACACGTCAGGCTTCAGCTGTTGTGGAGACTCAAGAGGATCCACCTGATGGTGAAGAAGCTAAATTAGACTGTCACTGTTGGTGATTTTGGCGTTGATGATTATAATGATGATGATAATGACAACGATGATGACATTTACTTATTTTTATTTTATTTATTTATATATTTAGTAACCCATGGAACAACCCGCAGTGACACAGGGAGTCATTTTGATGAGCACCTCTTAGTAGTAAATGCAAACAACAAATATAGCTGCAAGCAGCGATTACTGGGTTCAAGCACTTTAGGTATTTAAGCACATAAGGAAAAGTACAATACACATTATTTAGCAAGCCTGTAACCACCTAAATCAGTTATTAAAATGCAACGGTTTGATTGTTCGGAACGAGAAGGTCTATCATACGATACTAATATCGCATGCATGTGTGGAAAACCGTGCAATGTACAATCATTATGCCAGGGGTCACCAGACCTGGTCCTGGAGGGCCAGTGTCCCTGCAGAGTTTAGCTCCAACCCTAATCAAACAATCAAACACACCTGAACCAGCTAATCAAGGTCTTACTAGGTATACTTGAAACTTCCAGGCAGATGTGTTTAGGAAAGCTGGAGGAAAACTCTGCAGGACACCGGCCCTCCAGGAACAAGTTTGGTGACCCCTGGTTTACACCTTCAAAAAATGCAGTACTGCCCCCCGGTGGCCCATTTCTTTCAAATTTCTCAGAGTTTTTTTTGAGGCTGTGAGTCAAACAAGCCCACCGAATTTTGTTCCGATCGGCCTGCGTTAACCTTGTCTAATACGTGCTCAAACTTCATCGACCAATGGCGGCCATGTTTGAGATACGCAAATGTTCTTATAGACAGTTGTGGCACTTTGGACGAAGACCGTGCACAGTGATTTTCATGTTGACAGGACAAATGGTCGCCTAGTTATAGCCATTTTTATAGCCAAGTGGCCAATCTCCACTATTTTTTTCTTGTGACCTTAGTTTGAGCTCGTACATAAATGTGCCAAGTTTAGCAAAGATATTTCATTCCGTTCAGGAGTTATAGGCATTTTACTAAAAGTGGCCCTGCCCCCTTCAAACGTGTTGGCGCCCCTTTGCCATCGTGAGTCGAAGTATCAATTTTTTTTTTTGATAATTATTAATATTCACTCTCCAGAGAATCTTTCTGCACTGGTTTGGTTCTGATTGAGCAAAAACCGAAAACTAGTTTGCAAAAGTAGGTTTTGCAAAAAGTTCGAAATACCTGAAAGTTTCACCAGGCTCATGATCAAATCTGATTGACGGTTTAGGAGTTATGAGCGATTTCGTACTTTTGATTGCTGCAGCGCCCCCGTCAGCCCGAGTGGGGCGAGCCTCAGTCACATTGTAGGTGGTGTGAGTATTACCATCCCTCCAAGTTTCAAGTCTCCACGACTTACGGTTTGGTCTGGACGATCAGTTATACATGGAAATTGCTCATCAGTGACCATTCTAACAATTACAATAGGATTTCAGTGCTATGCGCTTGAACCCCTAAAAATACACATTTACAAAAAATAAAAATAGGGCGCAGATTCAATTTCAGTTTTGTTTGTATTGCTCTCTCTATACAGTATATAAAACATGCTCTTGCTATCTTTCAACATTTTATATATTTATCGTATAGACATCGATAAAATAGTCCATGTGACATCAGTGGTTCTCATCAATGCTCCTCAAAGACTGACACGGGAAAGAAGAAATTGTTGAATAAAGTTATTTTCGTTTTCTTTGCGCACAAAAGAACTCTTTATAAAATTAGGGTTGAACCACTGATGTCACATGGACTATTTTAACAATGTCCTTACTACCTTTCTGGGCCTTGAACTTCATAATTGAAGCATTCAGTTCAGCTGTTGAAAATGGTTATATATTTTGTGGCTTTGACAAAAGTATAGTAGTTTTGTGATATAGTAATTACCATCAAACTGATATACAACTGTTAATAGCCAAAGCTATTTTTTCCCCTTTAATTTGGCATTTGCAGAATGTTAATCTTGGATCCCGGTGGCCAAATGGAGTTATTTTTGACAAGAATAAATGATAGAAACATTCATGTCCTTTTGACAAACAATGTCAATTTAGCCCTGTAGAATCTAAAATGTAAAACACATGCTGTCAAAATGCAATGTGTATGAAGTGAATTTTCCTCTAGTGTTACTTTGTGCTTGACTTGACCTCTAAAGATTAGACAAATGAGGACAGAATTAATGACTAAATGGGTGTGTAAACTGAGGTTATTTGCCAGAAGAAAGGTCGTTGTGCCGCTCCTGCGTGTATTGATGATGTTACACGATATGGCTGAGCCAACGTACCCAAGGCAACCTTTTTGAGTTTAATCTAATAAAGACACAATATCAAATTATCTTCACATTTTCCACTTCAGTGTCAGCAAGGGATATTCTCGCAGGTTTAAGTGTGCTTTGACCTGTAATGGTGCATGCATATTCCTCTCCATTACCACAAAATATGACAGTCTCGTAGATTGCATGTTTACACTTGACATGCATATTTAAAGCTCAAGCAAAGAAAGAGCAAAGCTCAATATTTATTGACATTTTGCAGTCTGCACTCTATAGTTGCAAAACAGTGTTAATGAGCAACCAAGGACTTTTTTTTAAAAACAAAACAAAGAGCTCTTCAAATTTCTTAGTCCAATGTCTGATCTATATTTAATAATACTTCCATATTTAAATGTGGAGTTTGGGGATTGTCTGAGAGAACGATTGAACAAATTTTACTATTGCACATTTGTTGAGCCACCCGTGTTTAAATAATGAATTTCAAAGAACAGTTTGTAAGAAATAGCAGGTAAACTTGTTGCAAGAGGCATTTTAATATGCATGCTTAGAGCCATAATCTTACTCACTTACGGTGAGTCAGATTAATACATTTTTTAGTACACTGTCAAGATATGGTGTCATTATAAAACACTTTGTTAACCTAGCCAGTCTAGTTGCAATTGCATTTAAAGTCTAAAATCTAAATCTGCACATATTGTATTACTTTTGGATGCTTTCGACCACTCTCATCTTATTCTCGTATCTGCTGTCAGTCTCATTGCACAAACATTTTGCTTGGCTCACATAGGGATGAACTGAAAATCACTCTTTTCTTCTCTGCTCACGTTAGGGGCTGTGGTAGTAACTGTCTTGACCTTAAAATAAATAATGTATTCAAATGGCAGTGTCTAAGGAAAATAACGCTGTTGATTATAACCTCTTTCCACCCAGCAGTGTAACAAATTCCAGAGCCGGGGCATCAGCGCTGATCCACAGTGGCCGTCTTCCTCCAAACCACATTTAACCTCACGTTCATGACCTTCTGCCCAGAGCACAACAACAACGCAAAAGTGTTCAAGGTGATTTTTAGCCTTATGTAACTGCATCTGTGGCATGCTGTCTGAGACAGCCATTTCAGCTCAACACTTAATTTGGAAGAATGTCTGAATAGAATGACGCATGACATGGAAGAGAAGACTGAGAGACTGCCAATACAATAATTTCATAGCTTCATAAAATTAAGGTTGAACCACTGATGTCACATGGACTATTTTAAGTCCTTACTACCTTTCTGGGCATTGAACGTAGTAGTTACATTGCTGTCTATGCAGGATTAGAAAGCTCTCTGATTTTATCAAAAATATCTTAAATTGTGTCCTGAAGATGAATGAAGGTCCTGTGGGTTTGGAACGACATGAGGGTGAGTAATTAATGATAGAATTTTCATATTTAGGTGAATTTCAGTTTAAAATAACTGTTTTTTTTTTCATTTAATACAGTTGAAGTCAAAAGTTTACATATTACAGAAAAATCCTTCAGGTTCTACAAATTCTTTTTTGTGTATTTGAACCCTTTCTAACAATGACTGGATGATTAGAGCCATCTTTTCACACTGATGACAATTGACGGACTTACTTGGAACTATTACAGAAGGTTCAAACACTCATTGATGCTCCAAAAGGAAAAACAATGGATCAAGAGCCAGGGGGTGAAAACTTTTTGAATTTGAAGATGAGGCTCAATTTTACTTATTTTGTATTCTGGGAAACATGTAAGTACCTTCTATATCTTCTGAAGGGCAGTGCTAATTGAAAAAAAAAAATATGGCATTTAGGCAAAATAAGAAAAATGTACATATCTTCATTCTGTTCAGAAGTTTTCACCCCCCGGCTCTTAATGCATCATTTTTACTTCTGGAGCATCAGTGAGCATTTGAATCTTCTGTAGTAGTTGCATATGAGTCTGTCAGTTGTCCTCAGTGTGAAAAGATGGATCTCAAAATCATACAGCCATTGTTGGAAAAGGTTTAAATACACAAAAAAATGCTGAAAAACCAAAGAATTTGTGGGACCTGAAGGATTTTTCTGAAGAACAGCAGGCAGTTTAACTGTTAAGGACAAACAAGGGACTCATGAACAACTATCACTAAACAAAACAAACAAACAAACAAAAAAAAAAAAAAAAACAGCTGTGGATCATTCAGATAACAACACAGTATTAAGAATCAAGTGTATGTAAACTTTTGAACGGTGTCACTTTTATAAATTCAACTATTATTTTCACTAGTATTGTTATTTTATTGTTACTATTACTTTTTGTGTATTGTAACTATTATTGTTTTTTTTTTTTTTTTTTCTTTTCTTTTTTTTTTTTTTTTTTTTTAACACCAAGCCTCCCTTGGACAGGTGTTGAGAATAAGCATGCATGCTAAAACACTTAAGCAAATGCATATGGTTTGTCCAATGTAATTGTGATGCCCATGTCAAATAAAATACTACTACTACTACTACTTGTGGACTCTATGTAAATATCTTCTATGTAAGATATTCAGGTCAGTACTAAATAAAAAATAACATGCATTTTGTATGATCCCTCTTATTTTGATTAAAATAATTAGCATTTTTCATATTCTGCAAGGTGTATGTTAACTTTTGACTTTAACTGTATATAATTTAAAATGTAATTTATTTCTGTGCTGGCAAAGCTGATTTTTCAGAAGCTATTACTCCAGTCTTTAATGACAGTGTCCTTCAGATTTTAATATGCTATATAGTGATTGAATTATTCAAAAAGTTCTACACACAGTTTTGGAAGTTGCTTTTGAATAAAATTGACTCTAAAAATCTGTTGGGCAGGATTGAATGTGCATGATGCTTTGGCCCTGCAGACATCACTATCTTATTACATTTAGCTCTATTTCTCAGTCTTTACAAGATGCTCATGAAGGGAATCGTCCTTATACTGCAGAGAGATCCTATCCAAACCACAAAGCGTTCATGTCCATCTAAAATTGTTACAGAAACCACAAAACGTGCCGTAAGTGTCTTTAAGGAGATATACAGACAAATAAATGTAATTAAAACCCTACATAGTAATATAAGGGTAGACGATTCTACCTGCTGTTTTTACTCCATCACTGTCTAAATTAAAGCACAGCTGCAAAACTCTAATCCTCTGAACAGCGGGCCTCATTACTGACTGTCTCTCTCTATTGATCCAAACTAAACAGCTCACGCTTTTGCTCTGCTTTTTTCCTTGTGGTGATGTTTGCCAAACAAACATTCCTCAGGTATACATTACTTCAAGGTACGAGATCCATACAGTCATTGCCCTTCAAATAATCCCTGTATCCTGAATTAGTCTCCTTAGAAACATTTCACATTGTTCATAAGAGTTTCAAAAAGAAAATCCAAAGAATGAAGAAAGATATAGATACAGCCTCCTTTATCCTATAGTCACATTCTTTACAACCCGTACTAACACCTCTTACAGCTAGAGTGGTTCCTATTAGTAGGAAATTGTTGGCTGGCTTGTGACCTTTTCACATTCATCGTGGTGTGAAAATGAAGCACATTTGAGCTCTGTTCTCTCTTTTGACAGAATCTGGTTATAGAATATGAGGGAGTTTGCAGCATCTCCTTTTTTGTTCTGTCTGCTCTTTCTTGTTGGTTTCTTGTCTTTTGTATCATTTTGCATTCTGTAGTCATTTTAATTGAATAACTTGTAAAGCTGTTCTTACTGATATCTTGCTGTTATTTTCTTGAAATGTTACATATTCGAACTAGGAAGAATCCTTTCTTTGTTCGTGTTGTTTTAGTTATTTTATTTACTTCATTGTTTTGTGTAAAACTGCATTCTTATGCAACATTTTAGTCTATTATTTAATTTAATTTAATTTAATTTTTTAGATATTTGAGCTCTAATTTGAGCTCTTTTCTCTCGTTTAATACAGTTTACAGTAATTATTTTATTTATTTATTTATTTATTTATTTTATATATATATTTTTTGAGACCTTTGAGCTCTCATTTCAGCTATTTTCTCATGTTTAATACAGTTTACAGTAGTTATTTTATTTTATTTTATTTGGAGACATTTGAGCTCTCATTTGAACTCTTCTCTCCTTTAATATAGTTTACAGTAGTTTTTATTTTATACTATTGTATTTTTTTTTTTTTTTTTTTTTTTTAGATATTTGAGATCTCATTTGAACTCTTTTCTCCCCTTTAATACAGTGTACAGTAGTTTTATTTTATTTTATTTGTTTATTTATTTATTTATTTATTTTGGAGACATTTGACCTTTCTTTTTAGCCCTTTTCTCTCATTTAATACAGTTTACACTAGTTTATTTTACTTTATTTTATTTGTTTGTTTTTTGAGACATTTGGCCTCTCTTTTGAGCTGTTTTCTCTTGTTTAATACAGTTTAGAGTATTTATTTATTTATTTTTAAACATTTGAGCTCTCATTTGAGCTCTTTTCTCTCGTTTAATACAGTTTACAGTATTAATTTAATTTAATTTTGTTTTTTTATTTTTTATTTTTGGAGACATTTGAGCTCTCATTTGAGCTTTTTTCTCGTTTAATACAGTTCTGCTCATTTGAGGCATTTAAACATTACTCTTTCTTTTAGTCTAATTATATGATTAAGATTTTTCACCATCTTTTCTTTCTTTACTTCTTTCCTTCCTTTATTCTAGTTATTTATTAGACATTTTGTTTTATGTTGTCTTTTATGTTTACTGTACCACTCATGGGTTTATTTTCCATTTTCATGTGAAAGTATGACATTGTTTGTTGTTTATTTGGTGGGAACCAGGAAGCTGCATTGCTGCTTGTTTAAAATTCTGTGTTTTTTAGAATAAAAGATGAAATCTGAGATAGAATGCAAATACATATTTTCTTTAGAGCCGTTTATGCAACACACCAGGAAAAGAAGATGAAGGAAGGATAGTACCCTATATCCTACCAAATACATAAATAAATAGATAAACAGCATAGGAAATTATATTTTCACTATAGAGCATTCTGAGGGGAAAAGGGAAGAAAGTTATAAATGTCAGAAAACAGAGAAGATAATAGTGCTCTGAGAAGGAGAATGTGTAGAAAATGAAATACAGAAAGAAGCAGAGTGAGCATGATTAGGGCTGTACATCTCTACAGCAAAAACAAATCAATACTTTGGGCAGATGAATCAAATCCTGCCCCATCAATCGAAATCCCAAGGGATTTCGGAACGCTCCCTAACTCTGTCTTCCCATTATTTTCCAATCCCTCTGATATCCCTCAGAGAAACAACACGATCCACCATACAACCTCATATGTGACATGACAATACTCCTTCAAAGTGGGAGATAAGGAACATCAAATCACAGATTACTCATATCCAACATAACTACAGTACATATAAGCACGACACAGTGACACAGCAGAAATTCCCTCTTGCACTTAAATCATTGTGCATCAGCCAACTCACTTTCATAACCATATAGAGCACATTTTCAAGCCCTCCAGCTTTCAGGTCACTGTAAAATGAAAAACGTCTTTAAAACTCGGCAAGGGAGATTTATTTCTCAGCTAATTTACAGAAGCCCTCACTAAAGGCAGCAGGCACAAAGGTTCTACTTAGTCATTTGATTTTTCACAGACGTCTGTATTTGTTTTTTTTTTTTCTTCACAAGATCACTGTAGGTTCTTTATTATGCATAAAATTGGATTTCTATTTTGCGTCATGAGGCAGCCTCAAAAAAAAAAAAAAAAAGAAAAAACAGAAAATGAATTTCTACTTACTGTCTGCATAAGTTTGCATTAATCAGTAATAAAATAAGTAATATTTCAAATGCATTAAGAAATAAGTAATAATAAAATGCCAATATGTAAAGAACAAACAAATAATAAATGATACATTTCATTGACAAGTACAATCAAGATGATCAAATAGATTAATTGTAGTAAAACAAACCAACAAACAAATAAATAAATAAGTTATTATAAAAATATAGTAATAATAAAATGCCAATGTGAAAAGAACAAACAAACAAAGGATCCATTTCATTGACCAGCATGATCAAGATGATCAAATAGATTAATTAACTGTAGTACAATAAATAAATAAATAAATAATCAGGTTATTATAAAAATGTAGTAACACTAAAATAATAATGAATAATACATTTTATTGACCAGCATGATTGACAAGATGATCAAATAAATTAACTGTAGTAAAAAAAAAAAAAACTAAAAAAAATGCCAATATGAAAAGAACAAAGAAATAATAAATTATAAATTTAATTGACAAGTGTGATGAAGATTATCAAATAAATTACTTGTAGTAAAATAAATAATTAAATAAATAAATAAAGTTATTATACAAATATAGTAATAATAAAATGGCAATATTAAAAGAACAAACAAATAATGAATGATACATTTTATTGACAAGCATGATCAAGAGAATCTAATAGATTAATTGACTGTAGTACAATAAATAAATACATAAATAAACAAGTTATTATAAAAATATATTAACAATAAAATGGCAATAAAATATAAAGTAATAAAATGCCATTATGAAAGAACAAGCAAATAATAAATGATACATGTATTATTTAAAAAAAAAAAAAAAAAAAAAACAAAACAAAAAAAAAAAAAAAATATATATATATATATATATAAATCTGGTTTCCATTATTGTCCTTTATAATAACTGTAATAAGTGTAATAACTACAATAACCACGCCCTTGCATTGTTTCAGGTTTCAGAGATATTGGACTGTGTTAATCTACTATGTTGTGGCTGTAAATTTGTAAATTTGCTGTGGCAGACTGAATATATTATTCCTGGAGTTTTGTTATTAGATAAAAAGTATTTTGTTTCCCTCCCATGGAGTTTGGAATTATCATTAAAATGTTATTTTTCAAATCATTCGTGATATTATCGCATGACTGAATGTTTTATTCTAATTCTGTATGAACGCAGCACTGATTAATATTTTTTTTTCAGATCACGATCAAAGTACTTGTTTCATTAGCTATTCTTGCGGTCTGTATCTTCCTGCAGCCTTTGTCAATCAAACCTAACTTACCTAATCAAACACAGCAGTCGACACAGGGTGGGCTCAGTCCAGACTGGTTTACAATGGGCCCCTCCAGCTTGGAGCAGTGGGTGTCTTTCTCAGTATGGCAAAAGTGTGCGGTACACAAATGGGAGTGAGAAAGAGATGGCATGGAGTGTCAAAAGGGGAGACTGAGAAGAAAACAGAGAGAAAGTTATTGAATTCAGATGTTGAGAAAGGTCAGGAGCTTAGTGAAGTTTCTGTGGCATTGTATATGAACTCCTGATATTGTTCATAAAGTACGGTAAAGTTCGGTTCAAAGAAAGAGGATATGTTTTGGCTTGAAAGCTATTTCTCTTTGCTATTGAAAATGTTGATCTCCCTGAACTCAAACATTCATTTTCTTTTGGGTTTGTCATTTGGGAAACGGAAGATGAAAGCTAAAAAGTCTCGCATAACTTTCAATTCACTTTTTCTTCTGATATGCATCAAGACAAGATTCCTTGAGACAAAACTCATCTCTGTTAATATCCAGTGGGGGCAAAAATGTCTGAGGCCACTATAGTGACAATGTTTCTGGTTTGCAATTCTAATTTACTACTTTTTATTCAATACAAATTATGTTATCAGCATAACAATTTGAATAAGTGTCTGAAGTCAAATAAGCTGAAGTGAAAAATTAACACATTTCTCAATACTTGGTAGATTCCACTTTTGCTGAAATGACAGCAGCACTTGAGTTGTAGTAAAACATAATGATCATGTTCTCAAGCATGATGTTTAAAGAGCATCTTGTGCTTCAATAGAACCAAGAACATCAAAAATTGCACAAATTTCACTCTTTCATTATTTGATTAGTAACCTTTAGATTAAACAATGTGAAGTATTTCTTCATTTTACATCATAATATATATATTTTTAAATCCCTAAACTTCAGATTCAGATAGATAGATAGATAGATAGACAGATACAGTAGCAGACAGACAGTCAGACACATACAGTAGACAGACACATACAGTAGACAGACAGACACATACAGTAGACAGACACATACAGTAGACAGACAGACAGACAGACAGACATACAGTAGACAGACAGACACAGTAGACAGACAGACAAACAGACAGATACAGTAGACAGACAGACACATACAGTAGATAGATATGGTCTCCAGAGGGTTGTTATTGTTTACTGCAACTACAATAATTCCAAAAAACAAAAATAAAGAAAACATTAAACCTAAAACCTTTTTTATTTCAGCTAGTTGCCTTGAAAGCATAAATAATAATAATAATAATAATAATAATAATAATAATAATAATAATAATTTATTAATTAAAAGGTGTATAGACATTCTAAATAAACAAACAAACAAACAAACAAATAAATAAATAGATAGATAGATAGATAGATAAATGTCCACAACACAACAAAACTGAAAATAAGAATAAATCTAGTTTAAAATAACAAAAAAATAACAAGAAAATAAGGAACAAAAACTAGTATATCAATGCCACGGACATAACACTGGTCTCCAGGGTTGTGCAAAATTCAAAATTGACGAAATGGCTTTTAACATATTCCGGCAAAGTTTCTTTTCTAGTTACATAATACAGCTATATGAATTTTAGTTGCAATGTTCTATCCTGTTTGCAACCTCAATTCAAATTCAAGAGCTGAATTGTTATTAAAAATACATTTTAATTTCAGTTCTAAATAATGCAAAACCCTGGTGGTCTCAGGCCTTTAGACCCTGACTTTGGCCACATACAGTGAAATAAATTCATAAACATAAGTATTTGCCATGGTTCACTTAAAAAAATTGCATTTCCCTTGTCTTTGTATTGTAGTGCTGCTGGTGCACAGGTGTTTGTGTCCGCAGCAGAGAAGACCTGACTAATTTGTTATAGGCCGTTCCACCACAGAAAGGTGAAGCCACTGTGAATTGGTACTGCTATCAAATGCCTTGTTTTCTAAGATGTTTTTCTAGTGCAGACCTACGGGGACCTCTTCACAAGTACATTATATCCAATCCGGGCCTTATCATCCATCTTTTCTTAAGTTGTTCTGCAGCTTCCATCATCTGTATGCCCGTCTTAATTCCACTGGTGAAAAATGAGAGGTGTTTCGCACCTTTGCAGAATGAGATTTCAAAAACT